>NC_083577.1:80378115-80535615 GCF_027579695.1 Neoarius graeffei
TACTGCATGACCCACCTTCTCTTGAGATTCAGTTCATGGACAGATGTCCTGACATTTTCCTTTAGAATTCACTGGTATAATTCAGAATTCATTGTTCCATCAATGATGGCAAGCCGTCCTGGCCCAGATGCAGCAAAACAGGCCCAAACCATGATACTACCACCACCATGTTTCACAGATGGGATAAGGTTCTTATGCTGGAATGCAGTCTTTTCCTTTCTCCAAACATAACGCTTCTCATTTAAACCAAAAAGTTTTATTTTGGTCTCATCCGTCCACAAAAATTTTTCCAATCGCCTTCTGGCTTGTCCACGTGATCTTTAGCAAACTGCAGATGAGCAGCAATGTTCTTTTTGGAGAGCAGTGGCTTTCTCCTTGCAAACCTGCCATGCACACCATTGTTGTTCAGTGTTCTCCTGATGGTGGACTCATGAACATTAATATTAGCCAATGTGAGAGAGGCCTTCAGTTGCTTAGAAGTTACCCTGGGGTCCTTTGTGACCTCGCCAACTATTATACGCCTTGCTCTCGGAGTGATCTTTGCTGGTTGACCACTCCTGGGGAGGGTAACAATGGTCTTGAATTTCCTCCATTTGTACACAATCTGTCTGACTGTGGATTGGTGGAATCCAAACTCTTTAGAGATGGTTTTGTAACCTTTTCCAGCCTGATGAGAATCAACAACGCTTTTTCTGAGGTCCTCAGAAATCTCCTTTGTTCGTGCCATGATACACTTCCACAAACATGTGTTGTGTAGATCAGACTTTGATAGATCCCTGTTCTTTAAATAAAACAGGGTGCCCACTCACACCTGATTTGTCATCCCATTGATTGAAAACATCTGACACTAATTTCATCCTTCAAATTAACTGCTAATCCTAGAGGTTCACATACTTTTGCCACTCACAGATATGTAATACTGGATCATTTTCCTCAATAAATAAATGACCAAGTATAATATTTTTGTCTCATTTGTTTAACTGGGTTCTCTTTATCTACTTTTAGGACTTGTGTGAAAATCTGATGATGTTTTAGGTCATATTTATGCAGAAATCTAGAAAATTCTAAAGGGTTCACAAACTTTCAAGCACCACTGTATATGTACTTGTTGAACATTCCATTCCAGATGTATTCCCTCTTTGCTATTATAATACCCTCCACTCTTCTGGGAAGGCTTTCCATTAGATTTTGGAGCATGGCTGTAGGGATTTGTGATCATTCAGCCACAAGAGCATTAGTGAGATCAGACACTGATGTTGGGCGAGTAGCCCTGGGGTGTACTCGGTGTTCTAGTTCATCCCGAAGGTTTTCAGTAGGGTTGAGGTCAGGGTTAAGTGCAGGAAATTCAAGTTCTTCCACTCCAACCTTGGCAAACCATGTCTTCATGGAGCTTGCTTTATGCTTAGGGGCATGGTCTTGCTGGAACAGGTTGGGCCTCTTCGTTCCAGTGAAGAGAAACTGTCATGCTACAGCAAACAAAGACATCTGAGACAATTATGTGCTTCCAACTTTGTGGCAACAGACATATGGGTGTGATGGCCGGGTGTCCACATGCTTTTGGCCATTTTCAGTTTGTTTACCAAGTCAGTGCTGCCATCTAGTGGCTAAAATCAAGGTTCCCAAATGTGCCGACGGACATTCAGATCCATTGACGATGCACATTAAAACTAAAGATGTTTGATTGTATAATATGTTCATAAAGCGTTACTGCAGTGACATTAATAAGTAAGTCAGATACATATACCAGGTGGCGTAGTGGTTAGCACTGTCGCCTCACAGCAAGAAGGTTCTGGGTTTGAGCCCAGTGGCCGACGGGAGCTTTCTGCGTGAAGTTTGCATGTTCTCCTCGTGTCTGCATGGGTTTCCTCCACAGTCCAAAGACATGCAGGTTAGGCTAATTGGTGGCTCTAAATTGACCGTAGGTGTGAATGTGAAGGTGTGTGAATGGTTGTTTGTCTCTTTGTGTCAGCCCTGCGATGATCTGGCAACTTGTCCAGGGTGTACCCCATCTCTCACCCACAGTCAGCTGGGATAGGCTTCAGCTTGCCCACAACCCTGCACAGGATAAGCGTTTACGGATAATGGATGGAGATACATATACCAGTTTCAAATGGACCAAGACAAGCAGCGGATGAGATCTTGAAATTAGCCCCAAGTTTCTTATCAACAACTAGAAGAACACTCGGTAGAGTGCATACCTCCACCAAGTCATCTCATCTCATTATCTCTAGCCGCTTTATCCTGTTCTACAGGGTCGCAGGCAAGCTGGAGCCTATCCCAGCTGACTACAGGCGAAAGGCGGGGTACACCCTGGACAAGTCGCCAGGTCATCACAGGGCCCACCAAGACAGATATTAGAATATCCAGGGGGGTGTTGTGGCTCAGGTGGATAAGGCGCCATACCATAAATCCAGGGACCCGGGTTTGATTCCGACCCGAGGTCATTTCCCGATCTCTCCCTGTCTCTCTCTCCCACTCATTTCCTGTCCTGTCTCTACACTGTCCTATCCAATAAAGGTGAAAAAAAGCCCCCAAAAAATATCTTTAAAAAAGAATATCCAGATTTGCATCAGACTCAATTGTTCCTTGGCCCACCTTTCCTCAACATTTCATCACTACTTATGTTCAGAACAGTCAAACAAACAAAAAGGGGTGAAGACATAACTTCCTCCAGCAAAGTTGGCAGAGGTAAAAAAAAAAATGCAAAATGACAATGAAAACGAGGAATATATATGTGTTATATATTGCCACACAACTCTGGCTTATTCAGTCCATTTCATAGTCCTTTAGGGTGAAAGAAAAGAAAAGAAAAAAAGAGTACCAGTGTGGACACACCTAATCCAGAGTTTTTTCTTTATTTTTATTAATTAAAAGACAATTCTTCATGTCTTAAAGTAATGATGGATGTCATTTCTCTTTACTCACTGGAGCAGGTCTTGAGATAATATGGATTACTACAGTTGTAGAATAGGACTATTTACTGTATTTTTATTATTTACTATTTGATCTCAAACGCATTCGGAAGGCAAGAAACTCGTTCACTAATTACAGTGCCTTCCATGATTATTAGGCCCCCTCGTAAAGATTAGGAAAAACACTTCGAAAACTCCACCTTTTGGTGAAGTCGCTTCACTGAAAAAATTAGAAAAATCCAATCTTTAATTGAAATCAATTTATTCAGAGGAAAACAAATTATTTTTAACAAAAAACCCACATGCGGGGGCGGCACGGTGGTGTAGTGGTTAGCGCTGTCGCCTCACAGCAAGAAGGTCCTGGGTTCGAGCCCCGGGGCCGGCGAGGGCCTTTCTGTGTGGAGTTTGCATGTTCTCCCCGTGTCCGCGTGGGTTTCCTCCGGGTGCTCCGGTTTCCCCCACAGTCCAAAGACATGCAGGTTAGGTTAACTGGTGACTCTAAATTGACCGTAGGTGTGAATGTGAGTGTGAATGGTTGTCTGTGTCTGTGTGTCGGCCCTGTGATGACCTGGCGACTTGTCCAGGGTGTACCCCGCCTTTCGCCTGTAATCAGCTGGGATAGGCTCCAGCTCGCCTGCGACCCTGTAGAAGGATAAAGCGGCTAGAGATAATGAGATGAGATGAGAAAAAACCCACATGCCACTATTATTAGCAACCCTGCATTTAATGCTTGGGTCATACTGTCTCGTATCTTGCCATGTAAGCAGCGTGTGGGTCAAACGCCAAGAAATGAGGTGTATTCTGTCCAAAATTAAAGTCCTGTGACGTACATGGTGTATGTGTGGCGTTACTGTGGCGTATCTGGGGTTTGTATGGGGCTTGAGGGACGTAAAGTTATGGCGTACTGAGGCGTATGATGCGTTGCCGCGGCGTAACCGTTTCGTTGGCGTGGCGTTTCGTTCTTTCCCATGACGTTGCTGCTGTGTACCTGCGGCGTCCACACTGCGTTCGTTGTCATTCGTCACAGTCAAGAAAGCATCGTGCCAGCGAAGAAGTCAGGACCCAAGAAGGGCAAGGGAAGACGGAAGACATCAGCCACATCCACCCAGCCAGCTCCGGAGACACCTGCATCAGACACGTCAACTAAAGCGTTCACACAGTGTAATAGATGTTCGAGCAACGTACCCGCTGTGTCACTGCTGCGTAGCTTTCGTTTTTATGGCGTACATGTGACGTATCAAAGCTGCTACGTATGCGCTATGGATGTTTAAGTGCGGACTTAAAATACGCCGCACCCTGATGTACAAGGAGATCATGTTACGCATCCTAGAGTATTAGCTATGTAAGCTGGCGATACTGCCACGTATCCTGATACGCCGTACATACACAAGGCTGAAACGCCAATGTGTGAACCAAGCATAATACTCTGTACAGCCTCCCTTTGCCAGTGAAACAGCACTGAGTCTCTCCTATAACATTTTAGAAGGTTGGAGATCCAGAGTGGGCGGCACGGTGGTGTAGTGGTTAGCGCTGTCGCCTCACAGCAAGAAGGTCTGGGTTCGAGCCCCGTGGCTGGCGAGGGCCTTTCTGTGCGGAGTTTGCATGTTCTCCCCGTGTCCGCGTGGGTTTCCTCCGGGTGCTCCGGTTTCCCCCACAGTCCAAAGACATGCAGGTTAGGTTAACTGGTGACTCTAAATTGACCGTAGGTGTGAATGTGAGTGTGAATGGTTGTCTGTGTCTATGTGTCAGCCCTGTGATGACCTGGCGACTTGTCCAGGGTGTACCCCGCCTTTCGCCCGTAGTCAGCTGGGATAGGCTCCAGCTTGCCTGCGACCCTGTAGAAGGATAAAGTGGCTAGAGATGATGAGATAATGAATGAGATGAGATCCAGAGCAGGGCATCTGAGACCATTCCTCTTTACACAATCTCTCCAGATCATCCAGGGTCCAACATCCTGTCTTGTGCTCTCTCCTCTTCAGCTCAGCCCACACTGGGGTTCAGGTCAGGGGACTGAGATGGCCAGGGCAGAAGCTTGATTCTGTGCTCAGCGAACCATTTTTGTATTGATTCGGACAGCGGATCATTGTCCTGCTGGAAGATCCAATAACGACCGAGTTTTAGTTTCCTGGCAGATGCAGCCAGATTTTGATTTAAAATGTCTTGGTATTTCATGGAGGCCATGATGCCATGGACCCTAACAAGGTTTCCAGGGCCTTTGGAGGAAAAACAGCCCAACATCATCACAGAACTCCACCATATTTTACAGTAGGGATCAGGTTCTTTTCAATACAGCCATCCTTCTTTTTACACCAAACCCACCTTGAGTGTTTATTGCCAAAAAACTCCATTTTTGTTCCATCACACCAGAAAACGCAGTGTTTTGCAAGCTTCAGGCTCTTACGTCTGTGGTTAACTGATAGAAAAGGCTTCTTTCTGGCAAACCTTCGAAATAATCTGTTGGCATGGAGGTGGAGTCTGATGGTGGTTTTGGAGACTCAGAAACCCCAAGATTTTACTTTTTCTTTTATTTCATGAACAGTGATTCTTGGGGATTTTTTTTTTTGCTTCTCTTACCCTCCTCCTCACTGTAAGTAGGGGCAAAATAAACTTGGGTCCTCTTCCAGGCGAGTTTGTAACAGTTCCAGTTGGTGTCCACTTTTTTATTACTGCCCTAACAGTAGAAATTGACATTTTTTAGGTGAGTACCTTTTTTTTTTTTAAATAACCATTCCGGGGTGGCACGGTGGTGTAGTGGTTAGCGCTGTCGCTTCACAGCAAGAAGGTCCGGGTTCGAGCCCCGTGGCCGGCGAGGGCCTTTCTGTGCGGAGTTTGCATGTTCTCCCCGTGTCCGCGTGGGTTTCCTCCGGGTGCTCCGGTTTCCCCCACAGTCCAAAGACATGCAGGTTAGGTTAACTGGTGACTCTAAATTGAGCGTAGGTGTGAATGTGAGTGTGAATGGTTGTCTGTGTCTATGTGTCAGCCCTGTGATGACCTGGCGACTTGTCCAGGGTGTACCCCGCCTTTCGCCCGTAGTCAGCTGGGATAGGCTCCAGCTCGCCTGCGACCCTGTAGAAGGATAAAGCGGCTAGAGATAATGAGATGAGATGAGAAAAAACCCACATGCCACTATTATTAGCAACCCTGCATTTAATGCTTGGGTCATACTGTCTCGTATCTTGCCACGTAAGCAGCGTGTGGGTCAAACGCCAAGAAATGAGGTGTATTCTGTCCAAAATTAAAGTCCTGTGACGTACATGGTGTATGTGTGGCGTTACTGTGGCGTATCTGGGGTTTGTATGGGGCTCGAGGGACGTAAAGTTATGGCGTACTGAGGCGTATGATGCGTTGCTGCTGCATAACCGTTTTGTTGGCGTGGCGTTTCGTTCTTTCCCATGACGCTGCTGCTGTGTACCTGCAGCGTTCACACTGCGTTCGTTGTCATTCGTCACAGTCAAGAAAGCATCGTGCCAGCGAAGAAGTCAGGACCCAAGAAGGGCAAGGGAAGACATCAGCCACATCCACCCAGCCAGCCCCGGAGACACCTGCATCAGACACGTCAACTAAAGCGTTCACACAGCATAATAGATGTTCGAGCAACATACCCGCTGTGTCACTGCTGCGTAGCTTTCGTTTTTATGGCGTACATGTGACGCATCAAAGCTGCTACGTATGCGCTACGGATGTTTAAGTGCGGACTTAAAATACGCCGCACCCTGATGTACAAGGAGATCATGTTACGCATCCTAGAGTATTAGCTACGTAAGCTGGTGATACTGCCACGTATCCTGATACGCCGTACATACACAAGGCTGAAACGCCAATGTGTGAACCAAGCATAATACTCTGTACAGCCTCCCTTTGCCAGTGAAACAGCACTGAGTCTCTCCTATAACATTTTAGAAGGTTGGAGATCCAGAGCGGGCGGCACGGTGGTGTAGTGGTTAGCGCTGTCGCCTCACAGCAAGAAGGTCCGGGTTCGAGCCCCGTGGCTGGCGAGGGCCTTTCTGTGCGGAGTTTGCATGTTCTCCCCGTGTCCGCGTGGGTTTCCTCCGGGTGCTCCGGTTTCCCCCACAGTCCAAAGACATGCAGGTTAGGTTAACTGGTGACTCTAAATTGACCGTAGGTGTGAATGTGAGTGTGAATGGTTGTCTGTGTCTATGTGTCAGCCCTGTGATGACCTGGCGACTTGTCCAGGGTGTACCCCGCCTTTCGCCCGTAGTCAGCTGGGATAGGCTCCAGCTTGCCTGCGACCCTGTAGAAGGATAAAGCGGCTAGAGATAATGAGATAATGAATGAGATGAGATCCAGAGCAGGGCATCTGAGACCATTCCTCTTTACATAATCTCTCCAGATCATCCAGGGTCCAACATCCTGTCTTGTGCTCTCTCCTCTTCAGCTCAGCCCACACTGGGGTTCAGGTCAGGGGACTGAGATGGCCAGGGCAGAAGCCTGATTCTGTGCTCAGCGAATCATTTTTGTATTGATTCGGACAGCGGATCATTGTCCTGCTGGAAGATCCAATAACGACCAAGTTTTAGTTTCCTGGCAGATGCAGCCAGATTTTGATTTAAAATGTCCTGGTATTTCATGGAGGCCATGATGCCATGGACCCTAACAAGGTTTCCAGGGCCTTTGGAGGAAAAACAGCCGAACATCATCACAGAACTCCACCATATTTTACAGTAGGGATCGGGTTCTTTTCAATACAGCCATTCTTCTTTTTACACCAAACCCACCTTGAGTGTTTATTGCCAAAAAACTCCATTTTTGTTCCATCAGACCAGAGAACGCAGTTCCAGTCAAAACTGTAGTAGTGTTTTGCAAGCTTCAGGCTCTTACGTTTGTGGTTAACTGATAGAAAAGGCTTCTTTCTGGCAAACCTTCGAAATAATCTGTTGGCATGGAGGTGGAGTCTGATGGTGGTTTTGGAGACTCAGAAACCCCAAGATTTTACTTTTTCTTTTATTTCACTAACAGTGATTCTTGGGGATTTTTTTTTTTTTGCTTCTCTTACCCTCCTCCTCACTGTACGTAGGGGCAAAATAAACTTGGGTCCTCTTCCAGGCGAGTTTGTAACAGTTCCAGTTGGTGTCCACTTTTTTATTACTGCCCTAACAGTAGAAATTGACATTTTTTAGGCGAGTACCTTTTTTTTTTTTTTAAATAACCATTCCCGGGTGGCACGGTGGTGTAGTGGTTAGCGCTGTCACCTCACAGCAAGAAGGTCCAGGTTCGAGCCCCGTGGCCGGCGAGGGCCTTTCTGTGCGGAGTTTGCATGTTCTCCCCGTGTCCACGTGGGTTTCCTCCACAGTCCAAAGACATGCAGGTTAGGTTAACTGGTGACTCTAAATTGACCGTAGGTGTGAATGTGAGTGTGAATGGTTGTCTGTGTTTATGTGTCAGCCCTGTGATGACCTGGCGACTTGTCCAGGGTGTACCCCGCCTTTCGCCCGTAGTCAGCTGGGATAGGCTCCAGCTTGCCTGCGACCCTGTAGAACAGGATAAAGCGGCTAGAGATAATGAGATGAGATGTTGAGAGAATTTGGCCTCTGTCTCACCTCATATTTGCTCTCCAGTTTAATCATGAAGTCATGGACTACAGCTTGAAAGTTCCCACACACTCCAGTCAACTCAAACATACAATTTAAATGGAAAACATGCTTCAGTTACATTGTGTTCACGATTATATCCAGGGGTACCAAGAATAGTGGCACGTGTTTTTGTTGAAAAGAATCAATCATTCATTCTTGATGAGGGATTTGTTTTTCTCTGAATAAATTTATTTCAGTTAAAAGGTTGGATTTTTCTCTTTTTTTTTCCAGTGTGAGATGAAGCGACTTCACCAAAAGGTGGATTTTTTTCTAACCCTTTTTATTAACCTTTACAAGGGGGGGGCCGTCATCATGGAGGGTGCTGTACGGTAACTTTCGACGAGGCACACCTGTTAATTGAAAAGCGTTCCAGGTGACTACCTCATGAAGCTGGTTAAGATAACGCCAATAGCGTCCAAAGCATCATCCAGGTAAACGCTGGCTACTTTGAAGAATCTAAAAAATGAAAATGTGGTTTTTTTAACACTTTTTATGGTTCATCACATAATTCCTTATACGTTTTCGTTCCAAACCCAGGTCACTAAAACAACCATTTTACTTTATTGACCAGTGAATGTACAAACAAACTATATTGTCACCATTGTGTAATATACCGCCAACGTTTTGTTCTAGTTTCAGGTATTTTTGTGTCAGTTTGGAGGAGATATTGGACTGGAAATATTTACTGGGACCTGGCAACCCTTATGAACTACCCTGCCAATAATTTGTACAATCAGCCCATCATGATGAACTTCAGTGAGATTTTATTACATCATCTCACAAATTTCGAAACTGTGAAAACGGCACCAGAATGCTGGTGCAACCTTTGTAAATTTTAGTTTTATACATCCAGTCATTATCTACTGTATACTGCTCATCTGTCAGGGTCATAGGGGAAGCTGGAGCCAATCCCAGCTGACTTTGATTGAGAGGCGGGGTTCGCCGTGGGCAGGTCACTAATCTATCGCTGGGCCAGCAATTAACCTGGGAGGAAACCCATCCAGGCACAAGGAGAACATGCAAACTCCATACAAAAAAGGCTCTTGTTGGGCGTGTGGTTCAAACCCAACACCTTCTTGCTGTGAGGTGACAGCGTTAACCATTGCATCACCATACCACCATTTTCGTCAAGTAAAACACCCCCCAAAAAAGGTCTCGGTCTTCCCGTGTCTATCAGGCTTTTAGTATTCGAGTCCAGGACTCGGATTAAAGTCTGACTCGTGCCCTAATTTTAAGGACTCGTGACTTGACTTGCACTTGTGCATTCATTGCATTCGGACTTGTAAACTGGAGACGAGGACTCTGATTTTTTTCTTTATTTTTTTGTAACATGCCATAATAATTTGGTCCAAGATATTTCTCTCTTAATATTAGTGTCATCAGCCTTTTCCTAAATATTCCTCTTAGAAGACTGATAAAATTTTTTGTTAATTTATTGTTGGCTATGGTATGGGACATACATGTAAACACTACTCAAAGCTATCAATGTGTTTGAGAGCGCGCGTGTGTGTGTGACAGCTGTGTCATGTGTCGGACTTGACTCGAAATTTTCTTTAATGACTCAGACTTGAACACTGGGGACTCGAGCTCAAGGTTTACTGACTCAACTACAACACTGGTATCTGTGCATGATTGTTCTCCAAGAACACGCCAGTAGGTGGATTGGATATGTTAAATTGCCCCGAGCTGTGAATGTGGTTGCATGGGGCCCTGTGATGGCCTGGTGTAGGTTCCTGATCCACAGCAAACACTGGCTATTGAAGATGAACAAATGAATAAAACTGACAATGCCACTGGACCTGTAATGGAAATTATAATAAATGTTTGTGCTCATGCTTGTGCTTGTATCAGCCCAGCCGATCCTGATGGTGCAGGAGCTGCAGGACGTGGAGGTGTCGGCTCCAGAGGAAGCGTGTTTCGTGTGTGAGGTCTCTGTGCCCATCTTGAAATCACCCATATGGACTCTGAATGGAGAGGTGCTGAAACCTGGGCCCAAAGTTCTCCTGGAGAAAATGGGGACTGTGCATAAGCTCACCCTGAAGCACACGTCAGTGGAAATGAATGGCGTTGTGGTGTTTGATTCAGGAAAGGCCAAAAGCACAGCAAACCTGCATGTCAGAAAGTAAGTTAAGCTTTATGGAGCTTAAAAAAAAGATATGTACATAATATTATTATATGGCATGAGCTACTTTCAGTAAAACCGTGCGCTCTGATTGGTTCCTTGGTGGGCAGAATTTTCGCGTAATGCCCATGGGTGATTAAGGACTTACTTTCCAAGTCGCCGGCTTTCGGTGTTGCAAAAAAAACAAACAAAGACTAAAAAAGATTAATCGGAAATCAAAACAAAATCAAAAACAGCCAAAAAGACAAACAAGAGTCATAGACTGGTACCAAAATTCAAAAAAGTGCTTATTTAAGGAATTAAAGGCATTTTTGAGACAAAGTCGGCAAACAGTCTTATTTTGTCAATTTGGGTGTGCCGAATTCAAATGTGCAATACGCCGAGCTCAATCTGACCTCTGTTGACCTCTAGAGGTCATTGAACTTTGGGCCTGTAAACGTCTCAGCTGAACCCAGTTTCTCAGCTTTCTAAGGAATGAAATGTACTAAAATGATTCATGAAGTTAGCAAATGGCCTTGTTTGTTAAATGTTTGGGTGCTGAATTCATTTTTCATTTGTAAAACGACATATGACCTCTGATAACCTCAAGGTCATTAAACTTGGCCTATAGGCCTATGCACTTAACGGCATTTTTAAACTGACTTTACTCCCCCAAAAAGAATATGAACAGACAAAAAAACAAATAGAAAGGAACAAATACAACATTAAATGCCAGTCCATGTACATGTGACTTACTTTTCACAATGAGAATGCCGAGGCGATCACCTTACATAACATTGCATTACATTTAGCGGTTATTGTTTATACAAAGCTACTGAAAAAAGGACAGATTCAGCAGCATACAAAATGTGGGGGCATACAGGGTATACAGGTTAATCAGGGTTAGTATATATGAGAGTTTTTTTCTTTGTTGTTTGTTTTTTGTTTTGTTTTAAACGGGGTAAAGCCTTTACAAAAAACAAACAACAAAGAAAAAAACTCTCATATATACTAACCCTGATTAACCTGGTTATGCTTTATTTCCAAAATCTGATCATCAAGTAGTTTTAGCCTCCTTGGATGGAACTGTATGCAAATGTTATTTGTTTGGTGCACCCCCCCACCCAAAATGGCTTCAATTAAACGTATAAATAGAAGATTACAGTGAATGGATTTGGCTGCAAATCAACATACTCGGTTGCAGTTAGGATCAAACTCCGTAAGATTTGGATGTAGAATAGTACCATTACTTTTACTACAAGTATTAATGCCAGCGGGGCGGCACGGTGGTGTAGTGGTTAGCGCTGTCGCCTCACAGCAAGAAGGTCCGGGTTCGAGCCCCGTGGCCGGCGAGGGCCTTTCTGTGCGGAGTTTGCATGTTCTCCCCGTGTCCGCGTGGGTTTCCTCCGGGTGCTCCGGTTTCCCCCACAGTCCAAAGACATGCAGGTTAGGTTAACTGGTGACTCTAAATTGACCGTAGGTGTGAATGTGAGTGTGAATGGTTGTCTATGTGTCAGCCCTGTGATGACCTGGCGACTTGTCCAGGGTGTACCCCGCCTTTCGCCCGTAGTCAGCTGGGATAGACTCCAGCTTGCCTGCGACCCTGTAGAACAGGATAAAGCGGCTACAGATAATGAGATGAGATTAATGCCAGCAGCGCTTGCCATGCGTTATCCGTTTACATAGTAAATTGCAAATTTTCGATCGCCGTGTACCAACATAAAAATTACGCTCAGCTTCACAAGCATTGGGTATTTTACAGGAAAAAAACCCTGAATTTTCAGAATATGCACTCAGATTTGCGTGACACGGCAATCTTTTTTCTAAATGTTGGTGAAACCGCTGGGTGCGGCCATGTTGGATTTTGGTCGAAAGCCGATGATGTGCCACCCCTGTGACGTTAGACTCTAGCTCGCTTTCTATTGGTCGACACTGGCCAAAATTGATACCAGAGGTCGGGAACGATCATGACCCCTGGTGGACCTTTTCACGGTAATTTCGGTCAAACCGAAAGCCGGCCAGAGACAGCAGAAGTTCTCATCACGGTCAATAGATGTGTATACTTCTATGGAAAACAAAATTCTGGAGGATAGAGGGAAAAAAAAGAGAAGGTTCAGGGATGTTAATCATATTGTTTTTAAGAAGTTACATTTGATTAGAAACATGTAATGCATAGCGCTTTTGAGCGCCACCCTCTGAAAAGTAACGTGGAACTGTGCTGCTACCTTTTACCTTGTTGTGCCATCACATGCAATAAGGGGCGTTGTTATGCTAATTAGCCGAGTTGTAGAGAAGAGAATACAGTCAGAGAGAACAGATTTAATACTTTAATAAGAATCTATGTAGATTGTTATTATCCTTAATGATCTTTAGTTGGGTTTGAATGATTCGGTATGATGGCCAGCAAAGTACCTACAATCAACAGTTCTGGTCATGCCATTGCTCAGTTGTTGAAATTGATTTGAGTAGTTTACACCATCTTACTATGCAAATATTGCGATTAAATTTCAAAATAAATAAATACTGGAGCAAAAGGTTATTTTTAAACTCTGAGCAACTGATAGATGTTTTGGGCACAAGAATTGCTCCCGAAGGTGCTTTACTTTACGTTCTCAAGATGGATGTATATTGCTGGAAGCGGCCAAATAAGGCTGATGGGGGGAAAAAAACAATGAAATTGAAAAAGATTTAAAATTTCAAACAGCTGTAACTTCTGCTCTATTTAACCTAGGGGGAAAATAAAACTAGTTTTGAATTCAGAACTTCATACTCTTTCTTTTTGGTATGCAGTAGAGGACCTGGGTTAGATATGTATGCACGTAATTTAGGAGAGGATAACTCAACTGTTATAGGCTAATTTGAACCCAAGGAACAACTTCGGATGTGTGCCAAAATCGCTATCCGGGGCGAACAGGCTGAAAATTACCAATCCAAGATGGCTGCCGGTAGCCATATTGGAAATATAAATTTTTGAACCACTCACCACAGAAGTGTGTGCAATACCTTATTTTATGGGTTTTTGGGTATGGGGAATCCATTAGTGACATCATTTTCAGGATGGAAGGAAAAGAGAACAAGCTATGGTAAAGGGCAAGGTTAATAAATAAATAAATAAATAAATAAATAAAGCCAAAATTGCCTTTTCACATAAAACATGAGAAAAACAGAATAACCTTCCGTCAAACATGAAATCATGGAATTTGGAGACCTATGCACATAATTTAGGAGAGTACAAGAAAGCAAGCGTTTGATTAATATCAAGAAATTGTATTTTCAAATCATACTATTATGATTAGTGGAATGTTAACTGAAAGTGAAAAATACAAAACAAAACTTATTACTTTAGTAGGCAGTGATATCTTGAGAGCCTAAATGTTTAACAGCCAGCAATACATCTTTTAACATCACATTATTCCTGTTTACCTGTCCCATAAACCAGGATCAGGAACATGAAAAGTAACACAGTAATAATACCGTAATACTGGCGGCCATCTTGGATTGGTAATTTTCAAGCTGTTCGCCCCAGATAGAGATTTTGGCACACATCCTAACACTACGTTCAGACCGCAACCTGAAACGACCCATATCCGATTTGTTGTGAAATCCGATTTTTTTGTTAGGCCGTTCACATTACCAATTATATCAGACTTGTATGCGATCTCCAATATGAACGGAAAATGACCCAAAAGTGTCCCGCATGCGCAAATTGACACGTAATAAGCACATCTACATAATACGTAAACAAAAAAAAAAAAAAGCGCACTCTTCATGTTTAATGATTTTTTTTTGGTTTGTTTGTTTAATTATCTGGTTAGTGTTAAAGTGTGAGGTCTCGTGTGTGTTTTTGTTTCTGAACTGAAATGAAAACGTGTAGCCTGGTAACGAGGGTTGACTCCTAAATGTCTCTCTAATTTCTATATAAGTGCACTACATGTTACTAGGAAGTAATGGATTTTTAAACTCTATATAGTGCACTCGAGCTTCAGTAGGCAGTCATTTGGGATACGGCCGCTGTATTACCAAACTCTTAATTCAGGCTTAATAATTTGCACATATTTATTTCGCCATATTAATAAACTTTTTCTACATTTTTATAAATATTTATTTAGATTGTTTATAGCCAGCTGAATTCTGCAACTTCTCTCAGCGCTGGCTCAAGGTGCAGAAACACCAGTGCAGTTTGCTATGGAGATGAGGCGAGACCTGGCGATGTGGTTTTTGTGGCGGCGGCGGAACTCGCACAATAATCTGATTAACGTGGGCAGCAGACTAATGAGACCGAAGGTGTCAAATTACTGGAAATTTCCAGAACAATCTTATAATCTTGTAATACAGGATGGTTTAAGTTATAAATCAGTTATAGAAACTGTTTTATTTAATCAGGCTAACAGATCAACATCCAGGTCCCTACCAAATCCACCATTAGCTTGATCAATTCTATAAAAGTCTATTTAAATTCTGAAAACTGTACAAATGTTGTTGTTTTCCACCAAAGACGCGGGATTAGCCAACGCAGAATAGTGACGTTTGTCTCTTGTTGATAACGTGTAGGTCGCATGAATGCGGCCTGTCCGGTCAGACTGCAGTCGCATGTGAAAATATCGGCTATGCATCGGAATTAGGACCACGTATCCAAGCGGCCTGGGTCGCATGTGAAAAAATCGGATCTGTGTCGTTCAGATTGTCAATAACAAATCGGATACAGGTCGCATATGGGCAAAAAAATCGGATATGGGTCGTTTCAGGGTGCAGTCTGAACGTAGTCTAAGTTATTCCTTGGGGTCAAATTAGCCTATAACAGTTGAGTTATCCTCTCCTAAATTATGTGCTTACATGTCTAAGCCAGGTTCTAAACTAATGCCACACTCCACGATCACAACTCGATTTAAAAATGGCCTGTTATTGCTACTACAAGTTGGCTAATTTGGATCCATTATTCTGGATATAGACATTTTAACAACTTAATATACACTCAAATATAACCAGGTTGGTGTGAAATCAGTCAATGGAGAATCTGGATCAAATTGATTTTATGATGTGTCGTCTTCTTCCCTTTACAGATAATCCCTGCCTGAAATGGACCCAGCTTTATTTTGTGAATCGGAAGCAGAGTTTTTTTTTAATGGATCTATTAAAACTTTAGTTGTTGAAAATTCTATGCTCTGGATTTGGTATATATATATTGTGATTTTTTTTTCCTCCTGCATTGTAAATGACAGTAGAAAAAAAAAGTTGCAATGATGAAAGGAATCCATCACTAATTCATGATTACTTGGACAAAAAAAAAAAAAAAATTAGTCAGTGTCAATGTGTTGCACACCTAGAAGAATGTAATTTAGCATAAAACCAGATCATTAGTTGTGAGCCAGCGTCTGAAATTGCCTTTTGCGTCTTTCATTTCCAAACAGAGCATAGCGTAATTTAGGATGACAACTGTAGAGTGCTTAGGGCCAAATCCGTAGGACTTGTTTAACGAACATGAAGGAACGCTGGGACACTTTGAATTTAATATAATGAGATCTTAATCCCAGTGGGATTATTTGGCCCAGTAGGTTCAATACACTGGTGGCATCACTCACTAACTGATTGTTATTGAGGTTGTTATTAAACTAGGACAGGCATAACCAAATCAGTTGTTATCCAAGAGCATGGGCGTGTCCAAGTCGTGTTCTGCAAAAAAAGACAATGTCAGATTTTGGCCCACAACTGACCATTTCTTTTTGTGCTAATGTTCATTAGTCTTGGTGAGAGAAAAATTGGTTGAGTAGGAATTGTTTATTTGACATTTATGTACATTGTCCTTTGTATAGATCTCTTTTCTAAATAAATGTTTGGTGAATGCGAATTAAAGGGATATTAAAGGGAGGTACACGTTTACACAGGTGTGGAAAGGAAGGGGAAAAAAAAAAAGGGAAAAAAGGGCCAAAAGTTTATCATTTGAAGGCCAGGGGCGCCACTAGAAATTCTGGGCCCTATGAAAGAATATTCATATTTCTGATTTCTTCATGATGTCGATCTACTGATGGACTCACCATCAATTCTGCTTCTCCCATGCGCAGTAAAAGGAGAACTGAAGTCATTTTTAAACTTGCTTTATTTCTTAACTAACGTGTTATTCAATTACGTTTTCTGTTTTAACCTTAAATTTTAACCTTGTATCGTGGCTCATATCGGCAACTAATTGCAATTAAATATTATACTTCTCGGCCTATTCGGTTTTTAGCCATGTTGAATTTAGTTCGTTTGGTCCACGGCAGGCGTCGCTTATCCGCGCGATCTTCATGAGACTTGTGCGAGACTTCGAAACGTGAAGTGTCAGCGCCGCCATTTTGAAAACTGCTTTCCAAACGAAATATTGCACAAAAACGAGTTGAAATGACGATTACTGCCTACTTTTTTCAAACTTTCCTGATTGCTATTAAAACAAACAAAACTTCCAGCTTGATTACATCTGCATTCGAAAGACGGCGCGCGCATCTTTTGACAACCCGTGTCTGAAATCGCTCCCTACTGACTATATAGGGCACTATATAGTGAGGACGCCATTTTGTAGTGCTGTCCGAAACCTTATTGAGGATTATTTACACCCTATATAGTGCACTCAAAGTATCCCACAATGCATCACGAAAAGTAGTGGACAACCAATGGTCACTAACCAAAGCAATATATCCCATCATGCATTGCGGTCGCGCTGAAAGAAATCAAAAGTCTCAAATTTGATTGAATAAAAGGCAGCGGCAAAGAAGAAAGGATTCAGCCTTGATTTAAAAGAACTAAAAGCTGCAGGTACTTTGTATTTGGGTCTGTCTCAGAAACTGGGTACTGTGGGGGTCCCCCAGTAAATATACACAGTCAATAAACTATACGGTTTTGAATGGTGATGTTGGTTTTAATTTGAAAGAAAATGATGAAAGAAATAATACAGATAAAACTAAATCTTTGATGTGAATACTCTATTCAGAATTTGGCAAAAATTCTGCAAATTTGTGAAAAAATGGCGGTTTGATCTGGGACGTGATAAATGGTCGACTACATCGCATTCCCTTAAAAAGGTTGTAGTCCACTGAAAAGTCTACAGTTATCACTAATTGTATTTTAAGTTGTAACTTTATCCACCTAAGGATTGGTGCGCTCACAGAATAATCATAACCGTAATAAAACATCATGCAAAATATTTGATCGCCGTTGTAACTCCATTTTCCGCAGACCCAAAACCAATGCGATCGTGTGTTTTGATCTAAACGGAAAGCCTCAGGGTCGAGGTCACTACCTCACCAAAAGTAGCAACTTAAAAAATCACTACGCTGTATAAAAATTTATTATAAATCTGCGATTTTGTTTTTTAAAAACGAAAGCTGAAAGTTAGGTATAGAATATTTCTCTTACAGAATATGTTACGATGGTAGCTGGTCTTGTATGAATTTCTGAGCTATAAAATGAGTCGTGGTCTATTTTTTACCGTAGCGTGTTATTTGTGTGCGGGGAAGGACACACATTAACAATTTGCATGTGTAGAATGGAATTTTCCACTCCAGCAGTTAGAAGTTGATCGTGCTTCCATTTGCGGTCTTTCTGTTACGCGGGTGATCTGTTCGGACGTTATCACTGAAAAGGTGAGTTTTGACAGTTTTATTTTGTTTTAGTCTTGCAGTATAAGGCAATAGAATGTTTCTTTTTCATCTTACTTTCATATTTTGTAGTGTTTGCGTATTTTTGGCCAATATTTTGCAACCATGGTCAATTTAGATCGAACTTTTGGATAGAATCTACAGCCAGTCATTTTGCCCCGCCCCCGCCTCGCGCTCCGTCCGGTGCGGTAGTGATGTCCCGTTGCTCGCGCGCCGCAGCAGAGACCCGCGCGACCTTCAGCCGGTACAGTCGCTGTTCTTTTATCATCGCCGTTATTCTCATCTTTCCGGTGTGTTCTTGATGTTTCCATTGTGTCCTATTTCGCCATATCAAATACCCAAACTGTATCATATTATTCATATTTAAGTGAATAATCAATTCAGTCATCATAGCTTGGCATTTTTAACCCGAGCAATCAAAAAGAGGAAATTTATTCAATATTTTCACTCATCTGTAGCCTGGCGAGCCAGACTAAATGTGAATATTTAGTCTGGCCTCGATCCGTAGACATTTCCGAAGCGGGTAGGAGGAACAAACCGCTGTCTTTCAAACTGTCTCTGTGCGTATAGGCCAACGCTCTGACCAATCAGCGCAACAGTGACTGTGACGTACAGTGGTGCTTAAAAGTTTGTGAACCCTTTAGAATTTTCTATATTTCTGCAAAAATATGATCCAAAACATCATCAGATTTTCACACAAGTCCTAAAAGTAGATAAAGAGAACCCAGTTAAACAAATGAGACAAAAATATTATACTTGGTCATTTATTTATTGAGGAAAATGATCCAATATTACATATCTGTGAGTGGCAAAAGTATGTGAACCTTTGCTTTCAGTATCTGGTGTGACCCCCTTGTGCAGCAATAACTGCAACTAAATGTTTCCAGTATCTGTTGATCAGTCCTGCACACCGGCTTGGAGGAATTTTAGCCCATTCCTCCCTACAGAACAGCTTCAGCTCTGGGATGTTGGTGGGTTTCCTCACATGAACTGCTCGCTTCAGGTCCTTCCACAACATTTTGATTGGATTAAGGTCAGGACTTTGACTTGGCCATTCCAAAACATGAACTTTATTCTTCTTTAACCATTCTTTGGTAGAATGACTTGTGTGCTTAGGGTCGTTGTCTTGCTGCATGACCCACCTTCTCTTGAAATTCAGTTCGTGGACAGATGTCCTGACATTTTCCTTTAGAATTCCCTGGTATAATTCAGAATTCATTGCTCCATCAATGATGGCAAGCCGTCCTGGCCCAGATACAGCAAAACAGGCCCAAACTATGATACTACCACCACCATGTTTCACAGATGGGATAAAGTTCTTATGCTGGAATGCAGTGTTTTCCTTTCTCCAAACTTAACGCTTCCCAATTAAACCAAATTGTTCTATTTTGGGCTCAGCCGTCCACAAAACATTTTTCCAATAGCCTTCTGGCTTGTCCATGTGATCTTTAGCAAACTGCAGACAAGCAGCAAGTTTTTTGGAGAGCAGTGGCTTCCTCCTTGCAACCCTGTCATGCACACCATTGTTGTTCAGTGTTCTCCTGATGGTGGACTCATGAACATTAACATTAGCCAATGTGAGAGAGGCCTTCAGTTGCTTAGAAGTTACCCTGGGGTCCTTTGTGACCTCACCAACTATTACACACCTTGCTCTTGGAGTGATCTTTGTTGGTCGACCACTCCTTGGGAGGGTAACAATGGTCTTGAATTTCCTCCATTTGTACACAATCTGTCTGACTGTGGATTGGTGGAGTCCAAACTCTTTAGAGATGGTTTTGTAACCTTTTCCAGCCTGATGAGCATCAACAACGCTTTTTCTGAGGTCCTCAGAAATCTCCTTTGTTCGTGCCATGATACACTTCCACAAACGTGTTGTGAAGATCAGACTTTGATAGATCCCTGTTCTTTAAATAAAACAGGGTGCCCACTCACACCTGATTTGTCATCCCATTGATTGAAAACACCTGAATCTAATTTCACCTTCAAATTAACTGCTAATCCTAGAGGTTCACATACTTTTGCCACTCACAGATATGTAATATTGGATCATTTTCCTCAATAAATAAAAGACCAAGTATCATATTTTTGTCTAATTTGTTTAACTGGGTTCTCTTTATCTACTTTTAGGACTTGTGTGAAAATCTGATGATGTTTTAGGTCATATTTATGCAGAAATATAGAAAATTCTAAAGGGTTCACAAACTTTCAAGCACCACTGTAGTCAGAGCGACAGAAAGCAATGGGGGAGACCTTGAAATAAATAATTTTTCAAAATGCGTATTAATTAATAAACAGGTTCTAGATATTAAGAAGTTTGGAGATAATGACCACAAGTTTGGAGTCTGTACCACATACACATTTTTTCCAAGTGTTTTTCAAGGGTTTGCTTAAACTGTTTGAGAGTTTTTATTTAGTGGTGTTTGGTGAAATAATTTCCCTTAAATTTAAAATAACGGGAAAATAAGAAACAATCAAAAAGTAATGTTTCAAAGCTGTTTATTAATTCTTCGTACTGCACAAACTAGCCCCATCCTTTTGGCTACGAGCGGAGCCAGCTGGTAGATCAGACTTTTGCCATAGCCGGTCGGCAAAACAGCGAAACGTCCTTCTTGAAAAGGAATGAGCGGAGAGCCTCTTCCTGCTCATGTTTCAACGAAAACTCCAAGTCTAATTCTTCTAAAACTGATTCCAAAGCGGAGTCAAACGCGCGCTGTTCACTAGCCGTAGCCATCTTTCCTGTTGCGCTTTCTCCAGCGTCGCGCAGCTTTGTCGTCACTCCTGCAAAAGCCCGCCCAAAGAATCCAAACAAAAACCTTGCGTTGTGATTGGCGGGCACGATTTGATGCCCGGGGTGTTTTTGTTTATATGGTGCGACGCTAGACCCACTCGCTAGGCAAAAATATTTTTGGCCGCTAGGCGGGTGGGTCTAGTTTACTCGGCTAACTCATCTGTGAAGGAGGGGCTTTAATTCTTCATGATGTAGTTATTTTATATGGAAATCAATTTTACAAAAGCATTTGAATTGTAATCAAAAAAAATGTTCCACAGTGGAGGCCAGATAAAGCAAGATGCTCTCTTAAACATGACAAAAGAAACATTGTTAGGTAAATGCAAAAAACATAGTAAAATTAGAAAATTTATTTTTTGACCATAATGTCCCAAATGAGAGACCAGTTTCTGAGACGGACCCATTTATTAATGTGGGAAATGCGCTCAGTATAATATGGATTTATCACAAAAACACATGCATGTATTTATTATTTTTGAAAACCCACCAGCCGACTGATCTGACACGTTTTAATTGTAATTAAACAGTGTCCGAAAGTTACGACAGTAATGACGTAAATACCAGCGTGACGGACTAGTGTCCGAAAGTGTTTTTTTCATTTTACCAATGAGCTCACTATACAGTCCTCTATATAGTAATTCCCTATATAGGGAGTGGTGAACGAGTGAGCGATTTTGGACACAGGGAACGTTGGCAGATGTCGGTCACTTTGATTTCCGCTGTACGTTTTACTTCCGTCCTACGATGTCTCGCACAGGTCTCAACGAATCTCGTTTACGGCCGTTGCTTTGACATACGGACTGATATATTACACAGCATATTTCGAACACTCAGAACTTGCTACAGCAGCGACAAAATAGCGATCAAAAATGCATTCCTATATATATTTAATAAAATGAGAGAAATAGAATTTTGACAATTTAACCCTTTGATGCAAAACATATGCACACTCCTTCTAATGCACAACATGGGTCAAAAATGACCCGCATTCATTTCCCAGGTTATTTCATGCTGACTGAGTTTTTCTTTGCTCTATCTTTTGAAATCAATTTATTTTATGATTGAATATTCCAAGTATTCTTTAAATATCTACCACAAATCATAATTTCCTACTTTATGAACAAAAATACTTTTTATATTACTACACATGGGTCATCCAAGTGTGATTTAAAATTAAATGTCTTAATACTATAATAATAATAATTTGTTTCAAGTAATGACTTTAGCAGTGAACGGGGCCAGTTATTTATTGATTAACTATGTAGTTAGCTAAGCCAACTACAATAAAATTAGCTAACTAAAGTAGAATATGTCGACAGCTCGGTAGCTAATAGTAATTACTTGTAACTTTCTGACAAGTAATCTACTCACTCTCAAGGTAACCTAAACATCATCAATTTTTTTCTAAGGTAATGTTAGAACAATTGAAAAACATTACTTGCATGTATTAGATGGGCAAAGGGCGCTGTGCTGAGCTGTGAAACGTCTGATACAAGCACAATTCACAGTTCCCACCAAACGCTGGAGTAAATGCATGCGGGTCGGTTCTGACCCATGTGTGTAAACTTGATGTAGAATTACAAAAGCTGTGCTTGTTCATAACTTAAGAAAGGAAAAATAAAAATGATGATTTGTGCAAAACAAAAACAAGATATTTACTGCATATTTGGAAAAGTAAATGACAAAATGAATTTATTTCAAAAGTATATCATGGAAACACTCAGCCGTACATGAAATAACCTGGAAAATGAATGCAGGTCGTTTTTGACCCATGTTGTGCATTAGAAGGGTAGTGATACAAAAAGGGTTTTTATTCAAAAAGTAAGAAAGGAAAAAAATAAAATAAGGATGTATGATGATCAAAAACAAGTTAATTGAGGAACACCTTGAATACTGAATGATGGAATTAATTTATTGCAAAGATATAGAAGATAAAAACTCAGCCGGGTCACTTTTGACCCATGTTTTGCATCAAAGGGTTAAAAAAAAAAAAAATTGCCTTCAGTTCTCCTTTAACATTCGTGCTGGATTGAAAAGCAACAAACCTAAACACAGTGTCACGCTCCGGCGCCGCCTGCACAAGACTGTACCATGTCATGAATAGGGAGCGGGGTGAAATATAAAAGGACTATCTATTCTAATAATTTTCTAGAAAATGGAAAACCAAAACGGAAGGTTGTTGTATTTGCTCGTTTTAAGAAATAATTTTTTTTTTTATTAAATGAACTTGCACATGGTAATAATAGTAATATTGTCCTCTGAGGGCCCTCTTGGTCAATGCTGGGCCCTTAGAATCATCCTAACGGCACCCCTGATGAAGGCTGAATATTGGTCGCTGGTATATTGATAGCAGCAAGTCAGAAATATCTAATAAATCAATCGATACTTTTCTCAGACATGTCATCGGCAAATAGAAATGTTTTCTTGAACTGTAGCGTCTGTTGAACTGTTGCATCCTTCACATGTTTTAAAGTTTCCCGTAGTCAGCAGTGGTCCTGTTTCTTTGCTTTACATATAACCTCCAATAAAATGAAATAAAATAATCTTTCCTGATCAACTTACTCGTTGTTTTGATCTTCTGTTCTGTCCACAATCAACAACCCCACAATCAGTTTGTCATCAGTTTCATTTATGGTATAGCTCATTCAGTACAGTAAAATACAATTAATAATAATTACAAAAGGTTCAAGACTAGGTTACAGCCGACTTAATTTAAAATTGGCTTTCCTATTTCCAAATCACAAAACAAAGAAAGAAAAATGAATATGTCTATGCATTAATGCTGAATTTGGTTTGACCTACACAAATTACCAGACATACAAAAGTGTGGGACAAATGTGGTGTTTGTTTAAATGTAGTAAAGAGGGGGCAGAATGGTATGGTATAACCAAAAAACAAACAAACAACAACAAAAAAAAAAAGGCAGAGGGTATACAACATGTTATATAAATGGTTATATACACTGTTACTCTTGTAATTGAGCATCAAAATAGACAGGCACTTAAAACTCCGATCAGGAATCGGCTAAACGGCTGCTTCGACATGAACTCAGACGTTACGACCAGAGTGGATAGTAAAAATTAATATAGTACGCTTTAGTACGGAGTTAAATTCGGCTGAATTATCTCGCACCCATTCCTGACTGGAGAGGGGTTTTTTTTGCTTTGTTTTTTTGAGTTTTCACATGTAAACTCTTAGGAAAAAAATCAACGTTAAAAAAGGGCAGAAAAAAGCGCCACTGGATCACTTGCTAACCGCTGATATGAACGAGTGGATGGCTGATTGCTGATCAGCTTTCCTTGCATAGTGACTCGTACGAGATCAAGAACTGTAGTGATCAAGGCATAAAACACTGCATATAACTGAACTCCCTCCAGGGGGAGCCATTTCTTCCGAAACATCACGGGGTCACACGCGACACTGCAAACGCTTGGCTTAAGTGTTCATCTTAGAAAGAATGTTGGAACAGGACTGCTGATTATATGGTACGCTCGCCGAACACTTTATTAGAAACACCCATACGTCTACCTGCTGTTCTGTTTCATGTAGTTCTCGAAATCAGCTGATCCCAGCACAGATCATGCAGCTCTACATCAAGAGCTTCAGGTTCAATCATCTAAAGTCCTTCCTGCACCAAATGGCGCATTAGGCGACGCCGATCTCCGTTTCTGTAGCCCTCGGCCTCTTGCCTATTACATAGCTAGGGGTTACAGTGGGGGAGCTGGTCCTCTGATGGCCACGAAGTTCAATAATGTTCACTTCAAACATCAGGATGGGAAAAACTGATCTCAGATACCCCTTTTCCACTAAATCAGTTCCAGGGCTGGTTCGGGGCCGGTGCTGGTGCTGGTTCACAACTCGTTCAACTTGCGAGCCAGCTGAGAACCAGTTTGCTTTTCCATAGCTCACGGTGCTAAGGGGAGCCACGTCATTACGTCGCTGTATACGTCAGTTACGTCGCTACATTTGCATAAACCTTGGCGCGAATACCGAAGCAAAAACAACGCGGAAGAAGCAGCAGCAACAACAACAATAATAACAATGGATGACTTTGCGTTTGTACAGCTGCTGCTTCTCGTCGCTTAAAAATGGCGATCTTTCGCGGTCTTGTTATTGTTGTTGGTCTTAACAACTCCGCCCCCCCCCCACTGACGTAAGCGGTTCTTTCCTCTGGCCCAGCAGAGAGTTGGTGCTAGCCTGGAACCGGTTTTTCTGGCCCCAGAGCCAGTTCTTTGTCAGTGGAAACAGAAAACCCGGTTCCAAACTAATGCTGCGTTCATGTGCTATGGGAAGATGATATTTTCCAGTTGGGAAGTGGTATTTACCAGTGTGTTGTGTTCACATGCTTTTGTTGTTGTTGACAAAGGACGCGGACTGCTAGTTAGCAATAGTTAGTTAGCTATCGTTAGCAATAGCGTCTGCTCTGGATAGGTAACAACAAACCATAACGCCACATTTTTAAAGGAAACGGATTTCTAACGCATTATATTACGCTTGTTAATGACGCAACATTGCATAGACACCAAAAACTACCCAATAGTACTAGTAAAAAAAAAATCTTTAGTAGCGTACAATGCTTACCATTCAAGTGTCTTGTACCGCTCGCCGCCATGTTGAAAAGGTTAAAGTTCATCTCATCTCGGCAACTCGTGTATCAAAATTTTCTACGAGTTGCCCAGTGGAAAATACCACAAGAAGGGGCGTTCATGTGTGCTTTCCATGTCGGCGTTTGGTATTTACCATAATTCCCATAGCACATGAACGCACCATAAGCACTGGCCCCGAACCAGCCCTGGTGGAAAAGGGGCAAGAGTGCGACTTCCTTTGACTCTGGCATGGGTGTTGGTTTGAGCCAGACGGCCTGGTGGTTTGAGCCAGACGGCCTGGTGGTTTGAGCCAGACGGCCTGGTGGTTTGAGTATTTCAGAAATGGCTGATCTCCTGGGGTTTTCACACGCAACAGTCTCGAGAGTTTAGACAGAATGGTGCGGAAAACTTTATGTAAAAAAAAAAAAAACACTTTGAGTGAGTGACGGACAGTTCTGCGAGTGGAAATGTCTTGTTGATCAGAGAGGTCGGAGGAAAATGGTCGGATTGGTTCGAGCTTTTTGGCCAGGAAGGACATAGTGACTCGGAGCAACTCTTTACAACCGGTGAGCAGAAAAGCATCTCAGCATGCAACAGAAAACCATACTGGGTTCCAGTCCTGCAGCCAAGAACAGGACTCTTCAAAAGAATCAAGAACAAGTTCCTATTAAAGTGTTCCGGTGAGTGTATAATACACTTCCATAGGGGTTAATCTAATTAACAGACAGATCCGATTTGATCCCACCACTCCTTCTTGCATACTGGTGGATACTGGATTTTATACCCTGATGAGCAAATCTTATAACGTTTGAGGGATGATCCTAAATCACTACCTGAATTCCGAGACGTTTTATGCATACAGGACAAGACCAGATATACTGTCCGCCTTCTAATTACGACTTGGCTGCATGTTCTGTCGTGAGACGATATCAGCGCTGGTGCTGCACTGGAAAAAGCGCCTGCTGCTTTAACAGATGCTGACGGTACAAAACGAAAAGACGCAAGACAACAAGGTCTCCCAAACGGACAGCACCAGAGGTCAGAGCAAGCTGTGAGACACATCAAACACGCTCGACGCTGTCTTCTCAGGAGCGCAAAACCGTCACAGACTGCTACTGAGATCACTTATTAAAAAAAAAAAAAAAAAACTAAATGCTCGATTATTTGATTACGTTCAACGCCAGTCCTGGGTTAGAAAGAAAATCAGGAAAATAACAGACTTGTTATGCAAAATGGACACCAATAAAACTTAAGATAGGAAAATAAATAAGCGCTGGTTCAGACCAGTTTGATGCAGGGATCGGCGAGATTGATGAGGACTTTCGGAATGTACCACGTCACATCCGGGATTCAATCACGTTTCGACGCTGTATCAAGACAACGCGCGTTCAGACAGGACTTCGCATCCTCAACAGTGAACAAAACGTTTTAGAAAATAAAATAAAACAGCAGGCTGCCGCACCTGGAGTCTTCGCTGCGAGAATGTTTTTTTTTTGTGTGTGCTCTTAAAACGTGAAATCTTGCTTGTCCGGGGTTAGTACCGGTCTACTTGTAGAAATAAAATCTGATGGTATAAAAATATATTAAATCTAGAGTAATTTGGATATCCAACGCAATTTCCAATAACGAGGAGAAAATGTGTGGACAGGGTCAAATGCGGATAAAAGAAGAAACAGCTGTGCTTGTCAAAATGAAGCATGACTCAAACCTTGAGGCCAGTTTCTCTTTCTCTCTCTCGGTGCAGCACGACACATCATCAGAAGGAGAGAAAAATCAGCATGGCCTTACCATAATCATGCCTGTACATCATCTTAAAAAAAAAAAAAAAAAGCTGAATCATCACCACCACCACCACCACCACCACAAAAAAAAAAGTCCTCCAGCCTTCTCTTGATTATCTCGTCTGAACAGATCAAACATCACAGCATCAACACTTGCGAAAAAGTCTGTCTGATAATGCTAACATAAGCTCGTAACGCCCACGTTCGTTGGCACTGCCAGGCAGAGAAAGCTGCATGTCCAATACTAAGGCACCCAAGCTGGACTTCTCACTTCGGAAAAATGTGAAATCCTAAGTTTTAATAATAAACGGCTCTATCTAAGGCTTGAAAAATGTACTTCCCCCTCGTAACAATGAGGATTTGTCAATGAATGCTTTACATATATATATTTATATATATATTTTAGTAATATAAAAAGTCAATAATGGCATGGCGTACTGTCATGAATTGAAATCATTCAACACGGTACCAAAGTACTGACTGGATTTCGTTAAGAGCACTTGGGTCACAAAAGACTGACTACAGCAAATCCTTGGCCTCGACAAGGGAAATTAAAGCATGCCCTGGGTCGTTTTGTTTAAAGGTGCTTTCGATCCTTTAGCCACTAGCCTGGAAACAGAGCCCTCGTTACCAAAGCTGCATCCCTTTCATGCATCCATACATACATCCGTCTATAAAATCTCAAATCTGGACATGATTGTACAACGTACACCAGTTTCCGATTAAGAAGTCAAAACCAGAGAAAGAAAAAGAACGATATCGAGGAATTGTTTCGATTTGGGCTGGTTAGAAAGAAAATGGAGAACGCGTCATCATGCTGTGTGATTGGCATTCCCAGTGTCTGAGGAAACCTCACGAGGACAAATGGTGCCTTAAAAGAACAGTACGGACATTCTGGCGAATCAGCTCATGTTTCACTTGACTTCTGTGTCGTAACTTGCAGGCTTGTAGGACTCGGACTCGAGTTCGACTCGTGACTTGACTTGGAGTTGAACACTGATGACTCGGACTCGTGCATCAACTGCATTCGGACTCGTCAACTGAACACGAGGACTTGGATTCCCCCCCCCAACATGCCATAATAATTTGGTAAAAGAGATTTATATTTACATTGATTTTTTATACTAATTTTGTGCAAGAGAAGGCACATTCACCTGTTCAGGAACAAACTAACGTGAATGCCTGGAGAGAACACCCCTAGGATTGTCCGCTTTGCTTATACAGACTTCTCATGCAGTGGGGGAAAAAAAAAAAATGCACTGCTATGCGTTCCATGTGTAGAAGAACTATCGAGGAGACGACGGGGACGACCTCGAACTTCGATCGTCATTTGGTTGGCAAGACTCCACCCAGAGAAGGAAGTGACACGCTATGTTCATTGCTCTGTTGATAGCGGGCTTGCTTGCTGAGCGATGAACTAGCTAGTGTTAACCCTCTCGCATGTTGATAGTGGGCGGGGCTTGCTCTCGGACTCGACGACAACACTGCTAACTTGTACGCAGGCGCACTTTACACAAACTGCAGATTCCGGTCAGGAATCTGTTTACTGACAAATCATCTCCGTGAAAGCAGGCGAGGGAGCTGAAAGCTTTTAAGCCTTGAATATGTAAAAATAAAACTTGTCTTGACATAAAAAAAAAAAAGAAAATAACGCACATACTACAGTATATTCTGTAATTTAAGAATTGGGATTAAAATGGATTCATCGTCTTTGGTGCACGGTTCTCCTTTTATTCTTAAAGTGCATATCACGGGTAAATTCAGGAGCAAGATCAATGTAATTCTCCTATTTTATATTAAACTTTGGTCAAATATCTGTAACATTCTGCATTCTCTGCATTTTTTTTTTTACCTTGCGCAATACCAGAAAAATTCAGTTGAAATCAAGCCATTTGAGTTGAATTGGTCCGCCTCTGAAAAAACTTGGCGTTTGGATTTCCCGGGAAACATTGATTTTCGTGACGTCGCGTGCGGGACGCCTCCCTCTGAATCCTACGTCAGCGCTGGTTTGTTTATGAGAAAACGACCTGGTGGTTTTCTGAAAATTTCTTCAACGTTATCGCGTAATTATTAAAATGGTTAACAGATGTATCGTAGGAGGGTGGAGCAACACCAATCTTGATGGGATTAGTACTCATCGTTTCCCAAAAGACCGGACAATGAGAGAGAAATGGGAGCGCTTGGTCTACACAGGCTGTGCACTGAAACTGTGCAAAGCTTGCGCTTCCGCAGATAATGTCACGAATCTGGCTCCAGACTCCCTTGTGAGTTTTCCAGACGCGTTTAATTTAATTTTATTTTTTTTCTGCTGTAGACAGATGGCCTTGTGCAAAATTACCCTTCTGGATGAGTGTGTACAGGGACATACGTTCATATAAAAAAAAAAAAAAAACACAAAATTGGTCCAGAATATGCACTTTAAGACATTCTTCGACATGACCTTTGTGATCTAACCGGAAGAGAAAGACTAGTATCGAGGAGACGCAAGACTGATCAGTCTAGATGAGCATCTCGAACCTACACTCACACAAACATCTCGACAGAATGAAAGTACAGTACTGAAATATTACGCAGTAAAACCGATTTCCTTTAACAGTGCACATTTGCATGGTGTGATGCACGGCTCAGAGTTCGGCTCTTTCCCCACCCTGGTTTGGAATGAATCTAAGTTGCCTCGGCTCCCATTAATGCCTCGGGGGAAATTCTGGTTCTTCGAGTCCCTCGCTGAAAACCCCATCCGCTCTGCACATCTCGACTACGCACTTGGTGCATGTCAAACCCGTGAAACATGAGGCGACTTGCCAAAACGTTGGCACCGTCCTTTTGAGAAGAAAAAAAAAAGGAATTTAATAAGCTACTGTATGGTCTTTGAGAAAACCATTTCTCAATCTAAAAATCAGCGATATACAGTTTAAACAGGGCTAGGGCTTCTCTAGTTATATATAAAAGAAGAAAGAACACATATTCAAGTGTTAAAAATTGATGCATTTCTTTTTTTATATATATATATGTGTGTGTGTGTGTGTGTGTGTGTGTGTGTGTGTGTGTGTACAGAGATAAAGCAGTCCTTCACAGTTCCATCGTTCTAGCCATACCAGGTTTCCATCAACTTTATGCTTCTGTATCAAACCTCCTGCGAATGGAATTCTGGGTAGGTGATGAGGAGCGAGCCGGTGGCAGATCCCATGTAGCAGGGAAGTGGCACTCCGAACCCCGCCAGCCTCCCTGGCCCCGTGGTGAAAGCTGCCCCGTCGATCACGCTAGCTGCTAGTCCTCTGCTGTTTGAGCACAGCGTACACGTCATCCACTTTACTCAGTCTCTCGAAGAACGGGATCAAATCCAGCAACTCCGTGTCGGACATGTCGTCAAACCAAGAGGCTACGGGTACCTGGATGCAGTCGAGTAACAGCATGGGGTGGTGTTAAAGGGAAACTGAAGTCATTTTTAAACTTGCTTTATTTCTTAATTAACGTGTTATTCAATTATGTTTTCGGTTTTAGTAACCTTATATCTTGACTCGTATTGGCAACTAAATATTATACTTATCGGCCGATTCGGTTTTTAGCCGTGCTGAATTTAGTTCGTTTGGTCCACGGCTGGCGTCGCTTATCCGCGTGATCTTCACGAGACTTGTGCGAGACTTAGAAACGTCAAGTGTCAGCGCCACCATTTTGAAAACTGTTTTCCAAACGAAGTATTGCACAAAAACGAGTTTAAATGACGATTACTGCCTACTTTTTTCAAACTTTCCTGATTGCTATCAAAACAAACAAAACTTCCGGCTTGATTACATCAGCATTCGAAAGAGGGCACGCGCGTCTTTTGACAACCCGTGTCCGAAATCGCTCCCTATTCACTATATAGAGCACAATATAGTGGGAACGCTATTTTGTAGTACTGTCCGAAACCTTAGTGAGGATTATTTACACCCTATAAAGTGCACTCAAAATATCCCACAATGCATCACGAAAAGTAGCGTACACCCGATGGTCACTAACCAAAGCAATATATCCCATCATGCATTGCGGTCGCGCTGAAAGAAATCAAATCCAAAGTCTTAAATTTGATTTAATAAAAGGCAGTGGCGAAGAAGAAAGAAAGGATTCAGCCTTGATTTAAAAGAACTGAAAGCTGCAGGTACTTTGTATTTATTAATGTGGGAAATACGCTCAGTATAATATGGATTTATCACAAAACACATGCATGTATTTATTATTTTGAAACCCACCAGCTGACTGATCTGGCACGTTTTAATTGTGCGACAGTAATGACGTAAATACCAGCACGACGGACTAGTGTCCGAAAGCGTTTTTTCATTTTACCAATGAGCTCACTATCTAGTCCTCTATATAGTAATTCCCTAAAATAGGGAGCAGTGAATGAGTGAGCGATTTCGGACACAGGGAACGTTGGCAGATGTCGGTCACTTTGATTTCCGTTGTACATTTTACTTCCGTCCTACAATGTCTCGCACAGGTCTCAACGAATCTCATTTACGGCCGTTGCTTTGACATACGGACCGATATATTACAGAGCATATTTCAAACACTCAGAACTTGCTATAGCAGCGACAAAATAGCGATCAAAAATGCATTCCTACACACACACACAGTGTTCAGCGTAAATGAGTACACCCCCTTTGAAAAGTAACATTTTAAACAATATCTCAATGAACACAAACAATTTCCAAAATGTTGGAAAGACAAAGTTTAATAGAACATCTGTTTAACTTATAACGTGAAAGTAAGGTTAATAATATAACTTAGATTACACATTTTTCAGTTTTACTCAAATTAGGGTGGTGCAAAAATGAGTACACCCCACAACAAAAACTACTACATCTAGTACTTTGTATGGCCTCCATGATTTTTAATGACCGCACCAAGTCTTCTAGGCATGGAATGAACAAGATGGCGACATTTTGCAACGTCAATCTTTTTCCATTCTTCAACAATGACCTCTTTTAGTGACTGGATGCTGGATGGAGAGTGATGCTCAACTTGGCTCTTCAGAATTCCCCATAGGTGTTCGATTGGGTTCAGATCAGGAGACGTACTTGGCCACTGGATCACGTTCACCCTGTTCTTCTTCAGAAATCCAACAGTGGCCTTAGATGTGTGTTTAGTCATGTTGGAAAAGTGCACGACGACCAAGGGCACGGAGTGATGGTAGCGTCTTCTCTTTCAGTATAGAGCAATACGTCTGTGAATTCATGATGCCATCAATGAAATGCAGCTCCCCGACACCAGCAGCACTCATGCAGCCCCACATAAGGACACTGCCCCCACCATGTTTCACTGTAGGCACCATGCAGTTTTTTTTATATTCCTCACCTTTGTGACGCCATACAGTTTTGAAGCCATCAGTTCCAAAAACATTTATCTTGGTCTCATCACTCCAGAGTATAGAGTCCCAGTAGTCTTCATCTTTGTCAGCATGGGCCCTGGCAAACTCTAGGTGGGCTTTTTTGTGCCTGGGCTTTAGGAGAGGCTTCTTTCGTGGACGGCATCCATGCATGCCATTCCTCTGCAGTGTACGCCGTATTGTGTCACGGGAAATAGTCACACCAGTTTGGCTTTCTACTTCTTTAGATAACTGCAGTGAACTTGCATGTCGATTTTCTTCAACCCTTCTCATCAGAAGACGCTCCTGTCGAGGTGTTAACTTCTGTGGACGACCTGGACGTCTCTGTGAGATGGTTGCAGTTCCATCTTTCTTAAAGTTTTGTACCACTTTTGCGACAGTATTCTGACTGATAAGTAAAGCTTTGCTGATCTTCTTGTAGCCTTCACCTTTGTGGTGTAAAGAAATTATTTTCTTTGGGGAATTCTGAAGAGACAAGTTGAGCATCACTCTCCATCCAGCATCCAGTCACTAAAACAGGTCATTGTTGAAGAATGGAAAAAGATTGATGTTGCAAAATGTCGCCAACTTGTTCATTCCATGCCTAGAAGACTTGGTGCTGTCATTAAAAATCATGGAGGCCATACAAAGTACTAGATGTAGTAGTTTTTGTTGTGGGGTGTACTCATTTTTGCACCACCCTAATTTGAGTAAAACTGAAAAATGTGTAATCTAAGTTATATTATTAACCTTACTTTTTCCCGTTATAAGTTAAACAGATGTTCTAATAAACTTTGTCTTGTCAACATTTTGGAAATTGTTTGCGTTCATTGAGACATTGTTTAAAATGTTACTTTTCAAAGGGGGTGCACTCATTTACGCCGAGCACTGTATATATATTTAATAAAATGAGATAAACAGAATTTTGATAATAAAAAAATTGCCTTCAGTTCTCCTTTAAAGAATGTTGAAAGTGTATGTAATGCCTTTTTGGAATGCTTTAAAATGAATATAAATCATTAGTAATAACCAAAATGAATTAATAAAGCAGGAGGGAAAATATTTGTTATTTTATTTTCAAGAACAAAACTATCGATAAACATGGCTTCTGGATCTTGGAAAAGGCAGCCTGGCCTCAGGGCTAATCTCGCATGACATCACACATGGAACTGCGGTTATCTGGGTCATTTCCGTTCATCTGACTCCGTGCTTATTTACTCACCGAGATTGGAGATTGTTCTTGGAATCTTACAAAAATAACGATGGGAAAGCGCTGTGTTGGGTTTGGATGTTCAAATTCATATACAGCAGGACATTCAGTTCACGAATTTCCGAGAAATGACACTAATCTAAAGCGACAGTGGGTGAAGTTTGTGCAAACGAAGCAGGCAGATTTTGTGTCAATTTCCTACTACTACTTTTAAGTCTGTTCTTCACCTCATAATTACAGATGTGCTTCAGATCATAAATACACCCCTAGAGACTGGCATTGTTCCTGTGTCCCTGAAAAAAGCCGTTGTAAAGCCCCTACTTAAAAAGAATAATCTGGATGCTTCAGTATTAAACAACTACAGGCCAATATCAAATCTACCATTCACCGGGAAAATCCTTGAAAAAATTGTCTTCAATCAATTAACTGCCTTCTTGATATCAAACAGCTGTTTTGATAACTTTCAGTCAGGATTTCGTGCCAATCACAGCACTGAAACAGCGCTGATTAAAGTTATAAATGACATGCGTCTTAATACTGATGCAGGCAAAACATCGGTCCTGGTGTTACTGGACCTCAGTGCAGCTTTTGATACTGTTGATCACAACATACTGCTACATCGACTTGAACACTGGGTTGGGTTGACTGGTAAAGTTATCAATTGGTTAAAATCATACTTAAAAGATAGAAGCTTCTTTGTTACCATGGGAAATTGTACCTCAACATCAATGTCCTTGACCTGTGGTGTCCCCCAGGGGTCGATCCTTGGACCATTACTATTCAACCTTTATATGCTCCCACTTGGACAAATTATCAAGAACAACTCAATTTTGTATCACTGCTATGCAGATGACACCCAAATTTATTTTGCTCTATCACCTAATGATTATGCCCCCCTTGAATGTCTCTACCAGTGTATCGGCCAAATCAACAACTGGACGTCACAAAATTTTCTTCAGCTGAACACAGATAAAACAGAAGTAATTCTATTTGGGGAAAAAAGATGAAAGACTCAGGATTACCACTATTCTTGACGCAAAGGGGATTAAAACAAAAGATATGGTTAAAAATCTTGGTGTTTTCATTGACAGCGAGCTAAACTTTGACAGTTACATGAAAGCAATCGCTAAATCGGCATTTTATCACCTAAAAAACATTTCCAAACTAAGAGGACTTGTGTCAAAAAATGATCTGGAAAAACTTATACATGCCTTCATCTCTAGTAGGGTTGATTACTGCAATGGCCTTTTCACAGGCCTGCCAAAAAAGACCATCAAACGACTTCAGCTGGTTCAAAATGCAGCGGCGAGGGTTCTCACACGAACAAAAAGAACAGAGCACATTACTCCAATTCTAAGGTCCCTTCACTGGCTTCCAGTAAGCTACAGAATTGACTTTAAAGCATTGCTGCTGGTGTACAAATCTCTAAATGGTACAGGGCCCAATTACCTCTCTGTGTTGCGGCGGCCTAACCCAATCAGATCTACCAGATCGCAACAGCAAAATTTACTGGTAAAACCTGTTGTTAAAACAAAGTGTGGTGAAGCAGCTTTTAGCTACTATGCAGTACAGCTATGGAACCAACTCCCAGAGGACATTAAAATGCTCCTGCTGTTGGCAGCTTCAAATCTAGACTAAAGACCAAGCTGTTCTCAGATGCTTTCTGCTAACTGATAAATATCGTCATCTTTACATGTTTGAAACTTAACTTTTACAGTCTCTGCATGTTTTAAACTTGACTTAACTTTTATTCTATTTTATTCTGCTGTTTTTTTTTACTGAACTTTTACTTCATTTTATTATTTTATTTCTACTATGGTTTAATTGTTCTTAGTTTTTTTCTCTCTTCTTCCCCATTTATTTTATGTAATTTTATTTTCTATTGTTTACTGTTTTGCTTTTACCTCTGTAAAGCACACTGAACTGCCACTGTGTATGAAATATGCTATATAAATAAACTTGCCTTGCCTTGCCTAATAATAAATCTGATTCATCAAGTGTTCACCACCACCAGAACGACCACACGGGAATTATTGGAGCAAAAAAGAAACCTATTTTATTTAATAAATGACATTTGATCTGACATTTGGACAGTTTGTCGATTCCCATTATCAGAGACGCACAGTGCACCAGATGCAGGATTATGAGCAGCCTTTCTATGCTCGTGACATCCGATTTTATTAGATCTGATGCACTTTAACAGGAAGAAAAATGCACACGTGCACAAATCATCATCAATTATTAACTGAAACGTGTTAAATGCTCTCAGACTGCAATATCGCAAGACTCGATTTGTTTTTAGTTTTGTTCAGGAAAAAATGATGAAAGGTAACCATTGCGTTCTGCACATTTCTCCATCTATCCATCTCTCTAGCTCATGCACGCTACAGAGGACGACTGTCGTGAACTGACATCTGTTTCTCGTCTTGGGGGCTTGAAAAGAGAACCATTTACTCCGGAATATCCTTGATAATCATCTGCCTCTTCATCCGACATATAAGAATCCCAATCGCTATCAGAATTCTCTCCAACATGTGATTCCATATCGAGACTGGTCTAACCACTGCTGTGCACAGGAACAAAACTGACACCTGGATTGTTACACGTGTGACGTCACGCACCCCTTTGGGATCTTCCGGATCAGTCTCGGCAGATTCCGCGAAAATCGGCTGATCTTATTAATTTTCCATTAATTTATGGATCAGCTATGGTTCGAAAACACATGGCCAATCAACATAATGACGTTGCTTTGTGCAAGGAAAAGAGTGGGGTTTAGAGGCATTACATACACTTTAACCATGACAAGAACACATGCACACAGTAAGAGGACATATACAGAGACATACAGCATTGTCTGGGTGGAAGATATATGATGCTGGCGAGTTGTCCACGATGATGACTTTGTTGAGGTCCCTGCCCAGGCGGCTCAGGTCCTTAACATAGTTTCCGCGATGAAAAACACAGGACTCTCGAAAGAGACGGCAGCGGAAGGCACCCCACTTATCCAGCAGGTCTGACACGGGATCTGCGTACTGTACACAAAGAATGAGCCAAAAAACAAATCAAATGAGTTTTTGAACACACAAACCAACCAGGGGAAAAAAATAAATAAAAAAAATACAAATCGCTCATTCTTTCATTCATTCATTTTCAATATCCACTGTATGGTGGTCAGGCTTTCTGTGTATCTGGAGCTAATCCAAAGAACACTGAGTGCAAAGCAGGAGAATTCACCCTGAAGGACCCCTTCATAGGGCACTGTTCACACTCACTCACACACTCATTCACAGCTAGGGGCAATTTAGCACAGTCAAAATGCCGACATGCACATTTTTAGACAGCAGGATAAACTGGAGAAACCACAGTAAACCCATGTAAACGTGGGGAAAGATGCAAAAATCCGAACAGTACAAGCAGGAACCTCAGCGCGATCAGAAAAAAAAAAGGTTTTTATTTGATACATAGCCAGGGTTCTCCAGAAAACCTGAAGCAGCCGGCTAAAAAAGAAGCAGTAGGCCGTTCTGGAATTTGCAGTGGCTTTGGCAAAGGGCAAAGGTGCACTAATGCTAGCTGGCGCAGATTTAAGGGAGGGGGGGCACCCGGTGTGTGCCCCCCCCATCCAAAAAAATAGTTTTAGTATCGCAGATACCGAGATATGCCTGTCGTTTTTCATTTAATTAATAAGGTTTTAAAAAATAAATCATTATGTGGGACTGAGCTGAAGAGTTTATGGTATAAATTTATATTTAATAGTAGTTCCGAGCTTAGGTTTTTTCCACTCGTGAAACAAACGCAGTGAAAAGCAAGCTGGGCAAGTCCTGTTGGATTTTAACAGGGCGCGAGAACTTCGTGCATCGACATAACATCCTGTATCCCTGGACTGCACTGTAGACTACGTGTAAAGGGTGTGTGCCATCCTTTTACGTTCATGGTATCATTAACACGCATGTTCACAAGCTAAAATGAGAAGATGCTGCAGCAGGCTTACTGCGTACACACACGGATTCCTTATTAGGGTCTCCCTGTACTCACTATACCCAGTGTATGTACATGGGACACGTGCCGTTTTGGGATGAGCCTCACTTTGGTTTTTACAACAGTGGCTGGATAGGTCCGTGAGAGATGGTGATTTTTCAACGGCTCTTTTGAAAATCTGCTTGAAATCCCCTGAATCTTGGGAACTAAAGACTTATTATAGGACTTGTTCACATGTAACTCACAATCATTGTATCGTTATCTCAGTCTGTAATACCCTGTCCACACTAGGGATTTTGTACCGATACGATACTACTTTCGTACCGCAACACCTGTCCACACTAGCAACTACACCGGTATAACTGTATCGGTACGAAACCCACAAATGTATGGGTTTCGTACCGGTACAGTATCGGTACTGTAGCGCTTCGCTGTAGTGTGGACAGATGAAGTGGTTCTGTATCGATACAAATATAATGCGCATGCACAATGAACCATTCCTACTTCTTCCGGTTTCCGCTGAATAAAATAGTGAAGAACGGAGATTCGTTTTCTTTGTTTCTTTCTCAACTGCCTCGCGCGTTTTATACGATTCGACTGAATAAACGACCACCAGAAATACAGACTGTACACTGACAACAAAAAGCACACACACATTGTTTCATCCGCCATATTCTCGGAAGGAAGTTACTCGGTAACTACGGAAACATTTCGCGCACGCGCATTTCAACTACTGTGAAAGAAAACCGCAAACATTTCTCGCTAGTGTGGACAGATGCACTAAACTGTACCAGTATACTTTGTATCAATACAGTTATACCACTATCGTACCGGTATATATGTGAACACAGCTTTAGACTCAGGAGCTCAGATTGCAGTTACTTTGTATTACAGACATCTCAGTATTAAGTGGCCACTTACATTCCCTCAGTTTACCTGGGTATATTCACTGTCTTATATGTACACTGAATGTCCTGAGCAGGAGCTCAGAATGCAGGTGCTGAAATGGAGCATTGGCTACAATTATCGACAGTCCATAATTATCGACACCTTTTCAGATTTACCAATAAAAGTTTACAAAGGGGGCAGCATGGTGGTGTAGTGGTTAGCACTGTTGCCTCACATCAAGAAGGTCCGGGTTCGAGCCCCGTGGCCGGCGAGGGCCTTTCTGTGTGGAGTTTGCATGTTCTCCCCGTGTCCGCGTGGGTTTCCTCCGGGTGCTCCGGTTTCCCCCACAGTCCAAAGACATGCAGGTTAGGTTAACTGGTGACTCTAAATTGACCGTAGGTGTGAATGTGAGTGTGAATGGTTGTCTGTGTCTATGTGTCAGCCCTGTGATGACCTGGTGACTTGTCCAGGGTGTACCCCGCCTTTCGCCCGTAGTCAGCTGGGATAGGCTCCAGCTTGCCTGCGACCCTGTAGAACAGGATAAAGCGGCCAGAGATAACGAGATAAGATGAAGTTTACAAAGGTGAATTTCAGTTCCAACAGTTATTATTGGTTAATTAATCAACCGGAAGACCCCCCCCACACACACACACACACTTTGATCTTGTCGTCTGATGACAGCTCGTTACCGGAGATGGAATTTTTCTCAGCACAATCAGCAATTTTTCGGAAAACCTGGATGTTATCATCGCAGGTGAGCATGGTGGAAAGATCATGGACATGTTTTTACTTTTCAAATTCACTGATATTTCATGATCTCCTTGCCGAAACCAACTTTGTTTCTTACTCTTTCATTTGACAGTCGCCATTTTGTATCTAAACGTGTGTTTGAGAGTCACGTGAGGTGTCGATAATAGTGATCACTTTCACCGGTGTCCACCATTATCGACATGCTGTGGAATTAAGTGACATTTACAACAGTTATGGATCGATCTTTGTGTAACATTGTTCAAGTAGATGAAGTACTTAAAAAAAAAAAAAGTGCTGTGATTTATAATAATTGTTTTTTTCTGATTCATAACAGAATGGAATGTTTATAGAGTATTTGGAATCCGATTGCAATAAATAGAGTTAGACCAGAATTAAATTCCTAGCATATAAAAAAATTACACACTTGAAATATTCAGATTTTTCTATTCCATTCAGAATTTTTTTTTTTTGCAGTTTGTTGTAAATATCTACCACATATTACAATATCAGTAGACATTTTATATTTTGGTTCGAGGAATGACGTGACCTTTGACCTGGATTTTCATGTGGTTACAATCTCAATCGCCTGTTGACATTTATCGGTAAACGACAAAACTAGAAATTAATACAAACAACAACGAATGATTAACAAAATGTGATCTACGAAAATACTTAGAAAGTGGGTAGAAAGTGGAACAAAGGTTTTCTGACGCAGGTTAAACATCATCAGTTCATTTGCTGACAAACATTAGAATTACTTCCTCATTTACGTAAACACCGACTTCCATATATTTATATAAAAGTTATATTGTACTAAATATAAAGTCTATGTAAAACAAATTTTAAATAAAAACTATGTTTTGTTCACTTAATACCACATACCAATTATTTTTTTAAATAAATAAATCATCTGGGTGTCGATAATTGTGGACCGGTGTTGATAACTGTGGACAAAGGTGTCGATAATGGTGGAACACTCACTACGTTTACATGCACATAGAGAGAATCGAATTTCTGCCGTTGCTCGACTGAAATCGAAGTTCAAAATGCCATGTATACACCTTAATTCGGCTGAAATTGAACCGAACTTGATTTCTCGGAATCGAGCTACACGACCTAGTTTATGCGATTTCTGCCGAGCTACTTTGTGCATGTATACCCTATCGAGCTAGTTGTCGAGCTACTTCCGGAAGTGACGAGTGACGAGACCACAAGCGGGAAACACAACAGCCTTGGTCGGCATGACAACGAATCATGACAACGGCATGAATCTTTTCTTTTTGTGGCATTGTTTGCACTGTTAAAATTTAGCTCACGTACTGTATCACCAAATACATCTGTACAGCTGTTGCATAGCTGTGAATTGTGTACATAAACAAGTCATTGTATTTGTGTGTGTGTATATATATATATATATATATATATATATATATATATATATATATATATATATATATATATGTCCAACATCTGAAGAACGTCAATAAAAACAAAACAATTGAACTTTTTGTGTGTTTATTAAGACACAAGTTAAATTGTAAGCAAAAAAAAAATATATATATTTTTTTTGTAAGCGCAAAATGGACTTTAGAAAAATATTATTGTGCAAAATAAGTTGTCTTACAAAACAGTGGTCTGCGCCGGATAGTTTGTAGCCATAGTCTGTTAGAGCAAGCCTAACAGCTTGAACACGGAACTGCTAGTGTTGCCAGATTGGGGGTTTTAAGTGCATTTTAGCGGATTTGAACACGTTTTGGGCTGGAAAACGTCAGCAGTATCTGGCAACACTATAGCTCTTCTTCATGATGACAACCGGAAGTGTACCAACACGATGGGGCGTGTAGCGCCACGTGTGGCTCGGGTGCACAATGCACCTTGCACAATAGCCCGATTTCACTTGTGCATGTAGGATTGGATTTCTCTGGCACCCCTGCTGGGACCCTTTGCTCGATTACCAACAGCAGCTCGATTTGGACGTGCATGTAAACGTAGTCACTGTCACATGATCTGATACGCTAAGTAATCAGGAATAAACTAATTTTTTTTTCCAGTGGAAGTTTGAGTAATTATTCATGCACAATTTACGTATTGAAAGTCTTTTCTACTTTTGCAACGGCCAAAAGATCGTTAAGGTGTTGATAATTGTAGCCACCGCTCTACTTTTAGTTTGGAATTTTTTGATGAAGGATATGAATCAAGTAAGCCATGCACTGAGAGGCTCCGGTTGAAATGATGGATTATCTGAGGTGACTGGCATCGTACCATTTGCTTCAGGGCTGTGCCCCTCACAAAATAGTACGATACCAGTCACCTCAGAGTCTCCATAATTTCAACTGGAGCCGGTCAGTGCATGGTTTATTACCTCGCCCATGACGGAGTAAGCGGGGCGAGGTATCGTAATCAGTACGGTTTGTTTGTTTGTGTGCGCCTGTTAACAATCTAGTGTCTAGACAGTTGCACCGACGGACTTCAAATTTTCCGGGTAGGTGGTCAATGGTCCGTAGATTACCAGATTGAATTTTGCGGGTAATTGGGTCAAGGTCACCGGAAAGGTCAGACAAGGTTTGTTTTGCCTGGCAACACTTATTTGATTATTAAATAGATTAATTAGATAAAATGATTCGTTCTGTATGGGGAAATACTAATAAAACAGAGCAAAATACAGTGCAAAGCTGGTATTTTTCTCACTTTTTAACTTAAAAATGGTTGAAGGTAGACAGATATTTACCATTATCTACTTATGTCATGTCAATGCGCCGTCGCCGCGTACTTTTATAAAAACTACAGAGCTACTGGAGAGGCAGCCGTCTCACACAGCACCCAAATGGTTATGGGTTTCATCCATGGTAGTGATCCATATTATCAAGAACCGCTCAAGTGAGTAAAGAGAAACAACATCAATCATTACTTTAAGACATGACATGTCTTTTAATTAATAAAAATAAAGAAAAAAACCCCACTGAATTAGAAGGTATGTCCAAACTTTTGACTGGTACTGCAGGTTCCCTCCTTCCCCTTGGTCTGCATTAGCGCACTTAACTAGCTGAACATTTGCCATTATACAGTGTCTTGCAAAAGTATTCATCCCCCTTGGTGTTTGTCCTGTTTTGTTACATTACAAACTGGGAATTAAAATGGATTTTTGGAGGGTTAATACCATTTGATTTACACATGCCTACCACTTTAAAGGTGAAAATTGTTTTATTATGACACAAACAATAATTAAGATGAAAAAAAAAGGAAATCTGGAGTATGCATAGGTATTCACTCCCCAAAGTCAATACTTTGTAGAGCCACCTTTTGCTGCAGTTACAGCTGCAAGTCTCTTGGGGTATGTCTCTATTAGCTTAGCACATCTAGCCACTGGGATTTTTGCCCATTCCTCAAGGCAAAACTGCTTCAACTCCTTCAAGTTAGATGGGTTGCGTTGGTGTACAGCAATCTTCAAGTTATGCCACACATTCTCAATTGAATTGAGGTCTGGGCTTTGATTAGGCCATTCCAAGACATTTAAATGCTTCCCTTTAAACCACTCCAGTGTAGCTTTAGCAGTATGTTTAGGGTCATTGTCCTGCTGGAATGTGAACCTTCATCCCAGTCTCAAACCTCTGGCTGACTCAAACAGGTTTTTCTCAAGACTTGTGCCATCCAGCTTTCCTTCAGTCCTGACCAGCTTTCCTGTCCCTGCAGATGAAAAATATCCCCACAGCATGATGCTGCCACCACCATGCTTCACTGTAAGGAATGATGTTCTCAGGGTGTTGGGTTTGTGCCACACATGGCATTTCCCATGATGGCAAAAAATTTTTTGTCTCATTTGACCAGAGAATCTTCTTCCATGTGTTTGGGGAGTCTGCCACATGCTGCTGGGCAAACTCCAAATGTAGTTTCTTATTTTTTTTTTCTTTAAGCAATGTTTTTTTCTAGACAGTTTTCCATAAATCCCTGCTCTGCATGAGGCGATCAGCAAACAATAAAACAGACTACCAGACAGTTTCATCATCGTGGTGGGGGATTTTAAAATCACACAAACCTGAAGTCTGTGTTACCCAAATTCTACAAAAACATCCACATGGGGACACGGAATGGAAAAACACTGGATCAGGTTTACACCAACTTCAAAAGGTGCCTACATAGTCCACCCAGCCCCCCCATATTGGACAATCAGACCACTTGGCTCTGTTTTTAACACCTCATCAACCTCTCAACAACAAAACAAAGAGCCAGGTTAGGACAGTTCAGATCTGGTCTGAGGCAGCATTGCAAGACTGTTTTGAGGACACAAGGTGGGAGATCTTTGATCAGGAAGACACAGAACAATATGCTTCCATAGTAATGGACTATATCAGGTTCTGTGTTGAGACTTCCACCAAAACCAAAAACATCAGAGTGCCCCAAAACCAAAAAGCCCTGGTTCAACAGCACTGTTTACAGTCTTCTGAAAGCCAGGAAAACGGTGTTGCGATCAGGTGACCGGGAGACCGACAGGAGATCCAGAGCAGATCTGGGGGGAGAGGGGGGATCACTGCTGCCAAAAACAAATATAAAATGCAAATTGAACAGCATTTCAAAGACAGCAACACCCGCAGGATGTGGCAGGGGATCAGAACAATTACTAACTACAAACAGAACCCCTGCCCACCCTCTACAGTCCACCCCTCCCTTCCTGATCAGCTGAATGCCGCCTTCTCCCGTTTTAACAGCAACACAACCAACATGAATGAGCCATCCCCAGCATCCCTCACCCACAGTCAACGTCCTTCACACACCTCTAGCCCCCCTCATAAAGAGAGACATCCAATGGTATTGCACCAGTACCAGGTTAAGCGGGCCCTGCTCAATATCAAAGGCAGGAAGGCGACTGGTCTGGACGGGGTCCCAGGACGTGCTCTAAAAGCATGTGCACGCCAACTGGTGGCTGTTTTCACTGACACATTCAACAAGTCACTGAAGGAGGCCATAGGCCCCTCCTGCTTTAAAGCTGCAACCATCATCCCCGTCCCAAAGCGCTCAGCAGTCACATGCTTGAACAATTACAGGGCTCAACATTAGCACTTGCCCAATGGCCCGGCTGTGTTTTTTACGTCTTTCGGGCCAGTCTGGGCCACTAAATTTGGCCAAACAGTGGCCCGGGTGGGCCAGTACGTTTCTGATACAAATTAACAAATTTTATTACTCATATTTTACCCAGAATTGTGAAGAAATTGTTCGTAAAATGCACCTTTTCGATACGAGGTCCGCCATCTTTGTTTTCGTCACGCTCCGCTCTGCGTCAGGAGTGTGTTGTCTTCGTGCATCTTCGGAGATATTCGGCGCTGTTCGGAAGCGTAATTTTGGCGGGAAAATAGTATCTTGTAGACGAAGACAGTTGCGGCAAGGAGACCATCAGAACGATGAAATTCAAATAGAAATATGTTCAAACTCCACGCTCCCCAACCTGGTCAAAGGCCAGGTAAACAGTTTAAATACGATCGTGCATAAATTAACTATCGGGTGTTAACAAACGGCTTCATTTTGAACTCGGCAGCCAATCAGAGCGCGCAACATCACGCTCGGTTTACAACTCGCCAAATCTGGTGCCGAATCGTAAAACAGCATTTCAACGCACGCGCTTTAGCTTCAGATGGTGTAAAATCATTCAGACTTTGTATATTAATATCAAAATTTCAGGATACACGGCCAAAAAATATGGCTACACGTGTATCAACTTTTAGTGATTAAAGAATGAAGTATAAATGTTGGTTGCTATGACTGAAATAGAAGAACAGATAAAAGAATGTGGTAAATTAGATCTGATCCCATATATTATTCAAATATCCAAAGATGATGAAATCTATCAAAATAGCCAAACTAGGTCTACATTAGTTCATTACAACAAATAATAACTATTTTGACCCTCTCTGCTACAACCAGACCATGCTAAACCCAGCATACCCCCAGTTGCTAGGGTATCTGCTGTTGCCATGGCAACGGTTTATGCAAATGAGCTGAATTTGCAAAAAATTTATTACTAGTTCCCCCAAGGGCATATCCTGAAAATTTGGTGTTTATATCTTGTCTTATTAAAAAAAAAAAACATTTCACCCCTTTTAATTAGCTAATTAACAGGTAATTAGGGTTATAAATCACCCCCGAGCAGGTAAGGCTTTGCAAAAATCTCACTAGATTATTCCCCAAAGTCCACCCTTTCAGGAAATATATGGTTTGTCAATGATTCTCATGATATTTTATTAATTAAGAAATAAAACTTCTTCATGGGCAATAAAAATGCCCATTTAAATCCAGCATGATGAGGGTTAGTATGCCACCCTCACCTTTCATCCAGACTTGGGACTGGCCTGTGTGTCTCTTGTGGCTATTATATAAAGGTGTATTTAAAAAGTTCATTGTACTTCTATTTCTATAAAAATATCTACAGTGGTGAGAATTCAATATCTACAATGTTGAGAATATATGAGCCAAAGTTGAAACCGTGACAAAAAAGGAAAATATGTCTACGTCACACAGGATGGGTTACAGGCAAAGCTTATTCTATAAACAAGTTAGTTGCATGGTGAGGCAAAACTTAGCTTATTCTAAAACTTACACAAACAATTGTTAATATAAAACAGTAATCAACAGCATGTGTTAAACGAACAGAGAACAAGAACAAAGGAAATTTTTGAATGTAACTAAGAAATTGATAGAACAAGAAATGCAAACAAAATATCAATGTGAACAAACAAAGATATAATAATGTTAACAAAATATGAATAATCTTATTTTCATTAATTTCACCTTAAAATGCACCAGAATGCACGAATATGAATTGAAAAATCAAAATTTTTCGGGGGAGGGCTCCCGGACCCCCCTTTTTGTGCAAGCACCTGTGGTGCTTGCAGTGGCTGCCTGTGGCAGCAGAGGTTTGGGTACCGCGCGCATTCGGGCCACCACATTTTCCATTTGGGCCAGTAACTTTTCAATTCCACTGGCCCAATGGGCCACCAGTGGTAAATGCTTAATGTCTAGGCCTGAATTATCGGTCTGTTGCATGAACACCAATGATCATGAAATACTTTGAAAGACTGGTGATGAACCACATCAAAGCCTCCGTCCCTGCTGACCTGGACCAGTATCAGTTTGCCTACAAAACCAACAGGTGCACTGAAGACACCATCTCTCTCATGCTCCACACTGTACTGACTCACCTGGAGAACCCTGACACTTATGTGAGGATACTGTTTGTTGACTTCAGCTCGGCCTTCAACACTGTCAATCCAAGCAAGTTGGTCAACAAGCTGCTGTCTCTGGGCCTGGCCCACCACCTCTGTAGCTGGATTAAGGACTTCCTCTCCAACAGACCACAGCATGCAAGACTTGGAGACCTAATCTCATCCAACATGATCTTAAACACTGGCACCCCCCCCAAGGCTGTGTTCTTAGTCCACTCCTTTACTCACTCTTCACACAGGACTGTTTTCCCATTCATAACTCAAACCAAATATACAAGTTTGCAGATGACACAGCTGTGATGGGGTTGATAACCAACAGCGATGAGGCAGCCTACAGAGAGGAAGTTCAGGCCCTCGCATCTTGGTGTCAGAACAATGACTTGCTCCTCAACACCAACAAAACAAAGGAGCATGTCATTGACTTCAGAAAACGACCGGATAAAATAAATGCAAGCCTGGTGATCTCTGGAGAGGAGGTGGAACAGGTGGGGAGCTTCAAGTACCTTGGTGTTCACCTCTCGGAGGACCTGACATGGGGCGTGAACACCAGAGAGGTGGTGAAGAAGACCCAGCAGAGACTCTTCTTCCTGCGATCCCTGAGGAAAACTGGGCTCTCACAGAAGCTCCTCACCAACTTCTACCAGTGCACCACACAAAGTGTTCTGAGCTATGGATGCATAGTGTGGTTCTCCAGCTGCACCCCAGAGGAGAGGAAAGATCTGCAGCGGATCATCAGGACTGCATCTAAAATCATTGGTACCCCTCTCCAATCCCTGGAACAGAGCCACAAAGATTAGGACTGACTGCACTCACCCCGGAGAATGTCTTTTTGACACCCTTCCCTCTGGCAGGCTTAGGGTCATAAAGTCACAAACAGCAAGACACCAAAATAGCTTCTTCCCCAGGGCTGTAAAAAAGCTCTGCTGGAGACCTGATCCGGACTTGGACTCACCCTCTGCACCTTACTGTGTCTGGCTACATTGAATAATTACATATTGCAATTTATACTGCTGCTTATATGCCATTATGCTGCTTTTTAAAAGGTTTTATTTATATATTTATATATTTATATATATATATTTATATATATATATATATATATATATATATATATATATATATATATATATATATATAAATAATTATTGATTGATATGCTGCTGTGATCTGAGCCCTCAAACAGTATTTCATTGTATAGTAATGTGCAATGACAAAGAATCAATCTATCTATCTATCTATCTATCTATCTATCTATCTATCTATCTATCTATCTATCTATCTATCTATCTATCGTATGTGGAGTGTACAGCATAAAGTGGTCCTATGGACAGATACTCCCATCTCCGCTGTGGATCTTTGCAGCTCCTTCAGTGTTATCTTTGGTGTCTTTAGGCCCTTTTCCACTACCCTTTTTCAGCTCACTTCAGCTCGCTTCAGCTCACTTCAGCCCGACACGGCTCGCGTTTCGACTATCTCAGAGCAGCACGACTCAGCTCGCTTCAGCCCTGCTTAGCACCCAAAACTCGCACCGTTTTGGAGTGAGGCTGAAGCAAGCCGAAGCGAGCCAAACCGAGCCGAGTGGGGCTAGGGGCGTGAGGAGACACTCCCCTGTGCACTGATTGGTGAGGAGGAGTGTCCTCACATGCCCACACACGCCCCGCGAGCACGCTGGGATCTGTAAACACTGTAAACCCGGAAGAAGGAGAATTACGAATTACGAGACTTTCTGAAGCCTTATGCGCCTCGCCTCATCTATACGCTCTTGCCAGTATCTGTTCGCGTTGTCGGTGACAACAAGCCACAGCACCAAGACCAGCAACACTAATGACTCCATGTCCTCCATGTTTATTGTTTACTATCCGGGTCGTGAGACTACCGCTTAAAAGCTCACTGATGTCACTGTTTGCGCCGCCTAACGACATCACGTGACGTCCACCCACTTTCGCTAACTCCACCCAATGTGTCCACCCACTTCCAGCCAGCACGGTTCAGCGCGGTTGTAGTCGAAATGCAACTCCAACAGCCCCGCTCAGCTCGACTCAGCCCAACTCAGCACGGCACGGCTCAGCCCGACTCAGCCGCGTTGGTAGTGGAAAAGCGGCATTTGTTGCATCTCTGATTAATGCCCTCCTTGCCCGGTCTGTGAGTTTTGGTGGGCGGCCTTCTCGTCAAGTTTGTAGTGGTGCCATATTCTTTCCATTTTGCTATAATGGATTTAATGGTACTCTGTGGGATATTCAAAGTTTGGGATATTTTTCATAAGCCAACCCTGATCTACACTTCTCCACAACTTTGTCTCTGACCTATTTGGAGGCTCCTTAGTTTTCATGTTGCTTGCTTAGTAGTGTTGCAGAGTCAGGGTCCTTCCAGAACAGGTTGATTTATACAGACATCATGTGACACTTTGATTGCACACAGGTGGATTTTAATCAACTAATTATGTGACTTATGAAGTGAACCGGTTGGAGCAGCTCTTATTTAGGGGTTTCATACGAAGGGGGTGAATACCTATGCACACTCCAGATTTCTGTGGGGGGTTTTTTCATCTTATAGTCTGTCACAAAAAAAAAAAAAATTGCACCTTTAAAATTGTAGGCATGTTGTGTAATTCAAATGGTGCTAACCCTCCAAATATCCATTTTAATTCCAGCTTGTAATGCAACAAAACAGGACACACACCAAGGGGGATGAATACTTGTGCAAGACACTGTATTATGTTAACTGACGTTTTTTTATCCTACTCATTTAGTTTTCTGTGCAACCAAAACAGGAGACTGGGCTCACTGTAACTATCACTTGCCTGGTGGGCTCGTGAATAGATTTATCATTTGTAGCTACAATAACCTGGTGCGATATGCAAAATTTTCCTGCATACATCCCTTACCTTGGCTAAGCTTGCAGTGAACAAGACACACTCAAATAATTCTCCCATCCGCTTTAGGAACTCATCAACATGAGGTCGCTTCAGTACATACACCTGGGGCCACAAGGAAAACACAACAGGAGCATGGATTAGGGAAACGAAGCGTGAATGAAACATTACTGAAGTCTGAATTTTATAGCAAGCATTAAAAAAAAAAAAAAACTGGGCCAAAATAATAAAAACAACCCGGCACTCAATCAAGTCACTAGTGTTTAAGACTGTAACATAATAACTAGACATGACGAATTAACAGTCTGGGACCAGAGCCACTCGAGCACCGTCAAACGATTTCTCGTAAAATGGTTTGATTTACAGCAGGGTCAGCCAAATTTATTTTTGAAGCTGGTGGTCTTCTTCCTGAACCAAGTGATCCTGAATAGGCTTTCCCAACATCACAAGCCTATCCTGGATTACTTGAATCAGGCCAAAGCCGGTAAACGTCTTCCAGACTGGGGCTGGATCGGTCCTTAAAAGGGGCCCTGGGGTGTCCCACTGCCAGGACCTGGAAGCATAGGCATGAGTCTGAACACTGATTAAAGTGCGGTGGGTTCAAGTGTAGCAGCTCGCACTTGAGCCATTTCATCAGGGCACAGAAATAGCCCGCTGCTGCTCACAGCCATCAACGGAGAAGGCCGTGAAGCTGTCAGGTAGCACCCTGGTGCGAGACAAATCATAAGAACAGTCAAATAAATAGCTGAGGTGTTCTGAACTACTACATGGGATGATGCTATTAAAAATGATACTGTATCTGATGCATGAAGAATATGCGCTTAACACAGGAAAGGCACATTCACAAGAATATGTTTTTCATGCAGGTGGTTGGCAGAACTGAAATATACACTGTCTGGTAGGCTTAGCATCTTCTCATGCAAGTCTACTGTTTGCCTCGTACCTGTTAACCAGCTGCACTAAGCACCACCATGAATGAGGGTTTAACTTTTAAAAGGTTATAGGCTCTATAACTACAACCCCGATTCCAAAAAAGTTGGGACAAAGTACAAATTGTAAATAAAAACGGAATGCAATGATACGGAAGTTTCAAAATTCCATATTTTATTCAGAATAGAACATAGATGGCATATCAAATGTTTAAACTGAGAAAATGTATCATTTAAAGAGAAAAATTAGGTGATTTTAAATTTCATGACAACAACACATCTCAAAAAAGTTGGGACAAGGCCATGTTTACCACTGTGAGACATCCCCTTTTCTCTTTACAACAGTCTGTAAACGTCTGGGGACTGAGGAGACAAGTTGCTCAAGTTTAGGGATAGGAATGTTAACTCATTCTTATCTAATGTAGGATTCTAGTTGCTCAACTGTCTTAGGTCTTTTTTGTCGTATCTTCCGTTTTATGATACGCCAAATGTTTTCTATGGGTGAAAGATCTGGACTGCAGGCTGGCCAGTTCAGTACCCGGACCCTTCTTCTACGCAGCCATGATGCTGTAATTGATGCAGTATGTGGTTTTGCATTGTCATGTTGGAAAATGCAAGGTCTTCCCTGAAAGAGATGTCGTCTGGATGGGAGCATATGTTTCTCTAGAACCTGGATATACCTTTCAGCATTGATGGCGTCTTTCCAGATGTGTAAGCTGCCCATGCCACACGCACTAATGCAACCCCATACCATCAGAGATGCAGGCTTCTGAACTGAGCGCTGATAACAACTTGGGTCGTCCTTCTCCTCTTTAGTCCGAATGACACGGCGTCCCTGATTTCCATAAAGAACTTCAAATTTTGATTCGTTTGACCACAGAACAGTTTTCCACTTTGCCACAGTCCATTTTAAATGAGCCTTGGCCCAGAGAAGACGTCTGCGCTTCTGGATCGTGTTTAGATACGGCTTCTTCTTTGAACTATAGAGTTTTAGCTGGCAACGGCGGATGGCACGGTGAATTGTGTTCACAGATAATGTTCTCTGGAAATATTCCTGAGCCCATTTTGTGATTTCCAATACAGAAGCATGCCTGTATGTGATGCAGTGCCGTCTAAGGGCCCGAAGATCACAGGCACCCGGTATGGTTTTCTGGCCTTGACCCTTACGCACAGAGATTCTTCCAGATTCTCTGAATCTTTTGATGATATTATGCACTGTAGATGATGATATGTTCAAACTCTGCAATTTTACACTGTCGAACTCCTTTCTGATATTGCTCCACTATTTGTCGGCGCAGAATTAGGGGGATTGGTGATCCTCTTCCCATCTTTACTTCTGAGAGCCGCTGCCACTCCAAGATGCTCTTTTTATACCCAGTCATGTTAATGACCTATTGCCAATTGACCTAATGAGTTGCAATTTGGTCCTCCAGCTGTTCCTTTTTTGTACCTTTAACTTTTCCAGCCTCTTATTGTCCCGTCCCAACTTTTTTGAGATGTGTTGCTGTCATGAAATTTCAAATGAGCCAATATTTGGCATGAAATTTCAAAATGTCTCACTTTCGACATTTGATATGTTGTCTATGTTCTATTGTGAATACAATATCAGTTTTTGAGATTTGTAAATTATTGCATTCCATTTTTATTTACAATTTGTACTTTGTCCCAACTTTTTTGGAATCGGGGTTGTATATACAAACATGCATCACATGAAGGCAGTTAGGATTTACAACACACATTCTACAATCTATTTCCATACAATATGATTATATGCTTCTATAAAAGTGCTGTATTCCATGACATACTGATTGATGAACACGGACAAGGCGCATTTTGCCGTAGCCTGATTGCGCAGTCACGGAATAATCATCATGGAATAATCAAATAACTGATGCAAGTTTATACAGTTTCATTAAAAGAGCTGCTAATTGTTTATAAAACCCTCACCGCCCAGCTCGTTTATCTCGGTGAACACCGATTTTGGTGCACAAACCGAAAATGCAAAGCATACAAGAAAGAAAATGGATGTTAAAATACATACAATGTATGTTGCAATAATAATGCATCAAACTGTTGGAGTTTTGATAGTTTTTCTGCCCATATGAAAACACGATCCTGTGTTTTTGCTTCGGTGTTCAAATAGGAATTAACAAAACAGAGATGAGCAATATATCTCCACATTCACTGGATCTGAGCAGTTGTGTGCCCCGATTGGCTACTCTACTACTAGGCTATCAGCTCATATACCATGAGAAGAGAAAAGCAAAATGGTGGAGCGTGTTGCTGAACCAACCGAGGACGAAATAAAAACTCTAGTCGAAAACAAAACCCTAAAAATTATCAAGTATTTAAAAGAAACAGAAATAGCGAAAAGAATATCGTTCCCCCCCCCAAATATCTCCTGTTCCACACTCCAGCCCAGTCGGTAGCGGTAATGCACCTTGAAGTTGATTTGCCAACCACCAAAAAACCCTAAAGAAGAAGATGATGATGATGATGATGATGATGAAGAAAACAACCCCCCCCCCAAAAAAAGCAAGAAAATATGGAATGAAAGTATTTGATGGTAAGAACGTATCTTTCAAGAATTATCATCACATTTTTCACAAATTGCTCCTGTCATTTCACAGATTTGTTTACAACCGCACCGTAGGTGCTAAACTTAGCCATAGGTGTGAACTTTAGGTCTGCTTTTGGTCCACTAGAGGATAAATACCTGGAACTCCCCAGAACTGAAGAAGCCTTTCAGATGAGAGGTGAAACGTCTTCAAGGATTTCAAGCAAGTCTAGTTGCCTTCTGTAGCACCTACAGTTTAGGGATGACCTGGATGACTGAGAACCTTCACAGACAGATTTCCACGCACTTTGGGACAAGAACCCTTCAACTGGTGCAGGAGTCTGAGAGGACTTCCAGAAAACTTGCAGATTACAGAAACCACCTGCGTTTGCAAACACCGTTCACACCTGGCCTCCAGGGACCCTAAAAGCCTCTGCATGCTCTTGCGACAAGGCTTTCGCAGACAGCTTTTCGCAGACAGTTGTAATTTATCGTTGAGCGGGGAGTAATAGGCGTGCGCGATGTTATTCACCGCCACAACGCAAGGGGGCGCGAAGTCGCAAAATCGCTAAGAGTAGTTGGTGGGTGTGGTTAGTGGAGTGTTTATCCTCCGGTTACTTATAATGACTAGAACTGGAGTCGTATAGATGTACGTACTTCCTCACTTCCTCGATCAACCGCTCTTCGTGCTGCTCCATCTTCGCTCGTGTTTTTAAAAATGGCGGTCGTGAAAACAAACCAAACCGGGAAAGTAGGGAAGCGGAAGTGCGTGTACAGCGGATGTAGAGTGGACCAATCAGAGCCCTCTTGTCTGCGAGGCTGTCTACGGTGGTCACAATTTTTGGGAGGTGCGTGCAGAGCGTCTGCGAGGGGGGGGGGGGGGGGGGGGGCTTCGCAGACGCCATCTGCGATGCCATCTGTGAGGACTGGGTTGTCAGCATAAATTGGCCTTAACACCTACAGGATGACAGAGCATCAACGACCCATGTGACCTCAACAACTCTCCTTAGGGTTGCTTTTGGTCCAGTAGAGGATTAATATCTGGAACTCCCCACTAGTCAGACAGAACTGAAGAAGCCTTTTGGATGAGAGGTGAAACGTCTTCAAGGATTTCAAGCAAGTCCAGTTGCCTTCTTTAGCACCTACGTTTGCGAAGGCCTGGATGACTGAGAACCTTCACAGACCTACGTTCTAAGCGGAAATGATTTTGTCGGACGTTTTGTATGACGTTTTTATTTATCGAATTTGCAAAAAACAAAAATGCTCCATTTCTCAAAATTCAGTGAATGTGGATAGAGTAAAACAGTTATTCCATTCAATCTCGTCATACATGGATTATAGCTGACTCGGTGCTACGCGCCTCGTCAGCCATCAGCTCATGTACGACTCAATTTTGTGGAATAACTGGTTCATAGAACAGAACTTTGAATTAAGGTTCTGCATTTTTTATAAACAAATAAATAAATAGAGTTAAATTCTAATTTACATGCCACTGAGGTTGTGAGATGTCAAAATCTTTCTAAAAGGCATCATCTTTGACTTTACCCAAGTTTAACACTTTCAAGCTCCATTTTAATAAATCACAGAATTATATCCTCGGACCTTATAAATCCAAGGTCTTGAGATTTGCTTTTGCTCAGGTTTGCTAACAAACCACCAAGAGCGAAATGATAGCAGGAGAAACTATAAGTTCAGAGACGGTTTATTCATATTCAGTGAGAAAAAGAACAGAAAAATGAAACTGGTCCAAAAATGATATGTCAAGGTTCTCACCTGGTGTACAGCCCCATCAATTTCCACTGGAATGATAAAATCAGCATTGTTCACCGGCTGTTAAAGGCAAAAACCAAAGACATCTCAGTGTTATTTCAGTAAATAAAGAGATAGATTAGACAGAAATAATAATTTTAAAAAACAAGCTCAACAGTGAGCTACTGCTCACTTACGTATGGGGGGATACTCGCTTATATCAGAATGCAAGCAATCGAAGGAATAGGACACTTATTATGAACGTTGACTTCAACAAATAATTAAAAACAAATAAGTAAAGAGCAGTGTCTCTCCCCAGGGATTTCAAATAGCATCCTGGTAAACTGTCATTTTGAAGTCGCATTTTGCTTCTTAAAATAGCATCAAAATCCACCCGAAGTTTCATAAATACATTCAGTCAGTAAACAGGAAGTCAATGTGCGACAGACTTGAAAATGGTATACATGGTATAGAACCCGAAGCTGAAGCTTGGTACCAAATATCAAGCAGTTGTGATTTGTAGTTGCTGAGAAAAGTGGTCCGAAATTTTTGTAAATCCACACTATAAAGGTTTTGTAAATACATTAAAGGGGAACTGAAGTAGTTTTTAAACTTGCTTTATTTCTTAATTAATGCGTTATTCAATTACGTTTTCGGTTTTAGCCTCCCTGGCCCCGTGGTGAAAGCTGCCCCGTTGATCACGCTAGCTGCTAGTCCTCTGCTGTTTGAGCACAGCGTACACGTCATCCACTTTACTCAGTCTCTCAAAGAACGGGATCAAATCCAGCAACTCCGTGTCGGACATGTCGTCAAACCAAGAAGCTACGGGTACCTGGATGCAGTCGAGTAACAGCATGGGGTGGTGTTAAAGGGAAACTGAAGTCATTTTTAAACTTGCTTTATTTCTTAATTAACGTGTTATTCAGTTACGTTTTTGGTTTTAGTAACCTTATATCGTGACTCGTATTGGCAACTAATTGCAATTAAATATTATACTTATCGGCCTGTTGGGTTTTTAGCCGTGTTGAATTTAGTTCGTTTGGTCCAGGCGTCGCTTATCCACGCGATCTTCACGAGACTTGTGCGAGACTTCGAAAGGTGAAGTGTCAGCGCCGCCATTTTGAAAACTGTTTTCCAAACGAAATATTGCACAAAAACGAGTTTAAATGACGATTACTGCCTACTTTTTTCAAACTTTCCTGATTGCTATCAAAACAAACAAAACGTCCGGCTTCATTACGTCAGCATTCGAAAGAGGGCGCGCGCGTCTTTTGACAACATTGGCAGATGTCGGTCATTTTGATTTCCGCTGTACGTTTTACTTCCATCCTACGATGTCTCGCACAGGTCTCAACGAATCTCGTTTACGGCCGTTGCTTTGACATATGGACTGATATATTACACAGCATATTTCAAACACTCATAACTTGCTATAGCAGCGACAAAATAGCGATCAAAAATGCATTCCTATATTTAATGAGATAAATAGAATTTTGGTAATAAAAAAAAAAAATTTGCCTTCAGTTCTCCTTTAAGTTGGTAAACAGGAAGTTGATGTCGGACAGACCTGAAAATGGTATACACGGTATAGAACCCCAAGCTGAAAGCCTATACGCAGAACCATGGCCTCACTTTAGTTTATAAATGCCTTGAGACCTCAAGAATGGCACAGGAAAAGTTTTAAGCGTCAACAATAAATCTAATACAGTAATTTTTACAATTAAAGTAATTTCAGATCACGACCTGCACATGGTGACACAAGGCTAAAACCTGAGCTCCGCTTGCAATTCGCCTAGTTACGTTATTTTCTAATAGCAAACTCTAATATATAGTGCCAGGTTGTCTGTCATGTCAAGGCAGACAAAATTAATTCACTTGCGGGACAAAGACCGTTCACCAACTAAAAAGAAATTCAAAGAAATCCCACTGATGTCGAAGGAGGAACTAGACAAGGCGGTCTTGGTGGCAGCTAAGCTAGCTCTTAGCGAGCAAAGGCTAGAGCTTCAAGAGCTAGTCAAGACATCCGTTGGAGAAGCTATAGAGGGTATATTGACACCGCAGATAAATGAACTGAAACTTCAACTTGAGACAACTAGTGGCAAAATCTCCTCCATTGGCCGCCAGATGGATCAACATGAACAAACCATAAAACGACTGGAGTCTAGATGTGACAATGTTCAAGCCTCAGCTCGTTCCGACAAATCAACAGTGCGTGGTCTACAAGCAACAATAGCTGAGCTGTCCTCCAAGATTGTCGACATGGAGGACAGAAGTCGCCGATCCAATCTCCGCCTGGTTGGTCTAAAAGAGGGAGCTGAAGGGAGCTGAAGAAGGAGATGCTGTTTCATTCCTAGAGTCTAACATTCCAAAGTGGCTTCCATCACTGCCTGAATCGCCCATCAGCATAGAGAGAGACCACCGTCTCTCCTCTTCCACGGCCGCCGAGAGCTAGAATTCAAGTCCCCAGAGGAGGTCGAGAGGTTCCTACAATCCTTTTGACCAGCATCACAATCTGCAGACGCCCTGCCCGACCCTCTACACCTGGATGATAGCCCTCCACTGGAGGACAACATGGATATTACATCTCCACGACCAAAAGCGGCAAGATCTCTCCTCCTAAACGAACTTTCTTTGCACCTGCCTTGACAGAAATGGACACTCAGGTATGCTAATGACACAGTTATCTGATTAGCGAAATGAGCGAAGTTTGCCCATGGGACAATTACACATAGGCCTCTTGCTTTGTCAACTTTACAATGTTTTATGTTTTGAATTTTTATTCCATCATACCTCATTTCAGGCTATTATTCTAAATCTATTCTGATATAAAATTGTTTGCTTACTGTTTGCCTAACTGCGAGTTACAGGTGGATAGCGCATCGCTATACGAGAGTCACGTCTCTTGCTATTCCCTATTTCTGCCAAACCAAAGGGATCTATCCCCTGCGGTTTCCTCACTTTGTGTATATAGTTTTCTTGTTTGCTGTATTTTTTTGTTTTATGGCAGATCACAAACATTTATTTAGTTTAATGTGCAGGACATCATGGACTTCATTAGTGATGTGGATTTTTCTGGCATTGAGGTGCCCGGTTATTTGGCATTGTGTGATCCGACACTTTGATACAAAACTTTGTGATGGTTGATCTTAACGTAATTAGCTGGAATGTGCACGGCTTGAACAGTTCAATCAAGTGAACAAGGGGTCTTCAATTTTTACACCATAAGAATGCAGACGTGACGTTAATTCAAGAATCCCATTTAAAACAAAAGGATGTTCATTGATTTCAGAATAGGAGATTTAAAGTTATAGCCTGTTCATGTGCAAGTAATAAGTCCAAGGCCAAGTTTACATTAGACCGTATCTGTCTTGTTTTCTTCGCGGATGCACTGTCCGTTTACATTAAACCGCCTGGAAACGCCGGGAAACGGGAATCCGCCAGGGTCCACGTATTCAATCTAGATCGTGTCTGGTCCAGTGCTGTGTAAACATTGAGAATACGCGGATACGCTGTGCTGAGCTCTAGCTGGCGTCGTCACTGGACAATGTCACTGTGACATCCACCTTCCTGATTCGCTGGCGTTGGTCATGTGACGCGACTGCTGAAAAACGGCGCAGACTTCCGCCTTGTATCACCTTTCATTAAAGAGTATAAAAGTATGAAAATACTGCAAATACTGATGCAAATACTGCCCATTGTGTAGTTATGATGGTCTTTAGGCTTGCCATCCTTCCACTTGCAAGTGGTAAGTGACTTGCGCACAGCGGCTCAGTCCCGAATCACTGCTCGTGCACTTCACTCGCGCGCTCCGTGAGCTGCGCAGGGCCAGAGTGCGCACCCTCCAGAGGGCACTCGCTGTTCAGGGCGGAGTGATTTGGAGCGCAGCCGCTGAGGAGGAAGCGATGAGCCGCACTGACACATTTCTCAACTTACGTGCCGAATTAGTCATGTGATTAGCGTATCAGTGTATTGGCTTTGCTGTGTGCAAGCGAATTGTGTATTGGCGTTGCTGTGTGCACGCTAATCGTTTTTAAAAACGTTAATCTGATGATCCGCTGATACGGTCTAATGTAAACCCCACCCAAGGGAGTTGTAATATTAGTTAAAAGATCCGCCCACATAACAGTGCATTTAACTGAGAAGGACACAAGTGGCCGGTTTGCTTACGTGGTCATTAGCGTCAGTAGTATGAAGGTTCTTTTCGCATCAGTCTACTCTCCGAACGACTTTGATGCTGACTTTCTTAGCCGTATATCAAATTCGCTGCTTTCTTTTCAAGATTGCAATCTGTTCATAGGTGGGGATTTTAATGCAACAGTTAACCCTTTGTTGGATAGGTCGCCAGCTTCTAATTATTTTCCTCCCTCCACTGTCGCCCTTAATAGGTTTATCGCCGAGTTAAACCTGGTGGATGCTTGGCGAGTTAGAAATGATAATACTAAAGCCTATACTTTCTATTCATCGCGTCATAAGTCACTGTCCAGAATTGATTATATATTCACTAACTCTAGTCTGCTTGATCAGATACAGTGGGGCAAAAAAGTATTTAGTCAGTCACCAATTGTGCAAGTTCTCCCACTTAAAAAGATGAGAGGCCTGTAATTTTCATCATAGGTACACTTCAACTATGAGAGACAGAATGAGAAGAAAAAAAAAATCCAGAAAATCACATTGTCTGATTTTTAAAGAATTTATTTGCAAATTATGGTGGAAAATAAGTATTTGGTCAATAACAAAAGTTCATCTCAATACTTTGTTATATACCCTTTGTTGGCAATGACAGAGGTCAAACGTTTTCTGTAAGTCTTCACAAGGTTTTCACACACTGTTGCTGGTATTTTGGCCCATTCCTCCATGCAGATCTCCTCTAGAGCAGTGATGTTTTGGGGCTGTCGCTGGGCAACACGGACTTTCAACTCCCTCCAAAGATTTTCTATGGGGTTGAGATCTGGAGACTGGCTAGGCCACTCCAGGACCTTGAAATGCTTCTTACGAAGCCACTCCTTCGTTGCCCGGGCGGTGTGTTTGGGATCATTGTCATGCTGAAAGACCCAGCCACGTTTCATCTTCAATGCCCTTGCTGATGGAAGGAGGTTTTCACTCAGAATCTCACGATACATGGCCCCATTCATTCTTTCCTTTACACGGATCAGTTGTCCTGGTCCCTTTGCAGAAAAACAGCCCCAAAGCATGATGTTTCCACCCCCATGCTTCACAGTAGGTATGGTGTTCTTTGGATGCAACTCAGCATTCTTTCTCCTCCAAACACAAGTTGAGTTTTTACCAAAAAGTTCTATTTTGGTTTCATCTGACCATATGACATTCTCCCAATCCTCTTCTGGATCATCCAAATGCTCTCTAGCAAACTTCAGATGGGCCTGGACATGTAATGGCTTAAGCAGGGGGACACGTCTGGCACTGCAGGATTTGAGTCCCTGGCGGCGTAGTGTGTTACTGATGGTAGCCTTTGTTACTTTGGTCCCAGCTCTCTGCAGGTCATTCACTAGGTCCCCCCGTGTGGTTCTGGGATTTTTGCTCACCGTTCTTGTGATCATTTTGACCCCACAGGGTGAGGTCTTGCGTGGAACCCCAGATCGAGGGAGATTATCAGTGGTCTTGTATGTCTTCCATTTTCTAATAATTGCTCCCACAGTTGATTTCTTCACACCAAGCTGCTTACCTATTGCAGATTCAGTCTTCCCAGCCTGGTGCAGGTCTACAATTTTGTTTCTGGTGTCCTTTGACAGCTCTTTGGTCTTGGCCATAGTGGAGTTTGGAGTGTGACTGTTTGAGGTTGTGGACAGGTGTCTTTTATACTGATAACGAGTTCAAACAGGTGCCATTAATACAGGTAACGAGTGGAGGACAGAGGAGCCTCTTAAAGAAGTTGTTACAGGTCTGTGAGAGCCAGAAATCTTGCTTTTTTGTAGGTGACCAAATACTTATTTTACCGAGGAATTTACCAATTAATTCATTAAAAATCCTACAATGTGATTTCCTGGATTCTTTCCCCCCATTCTGTCTCTCATAGTTGAAGTGTACCTATGATGAAAATTACAGGCCTCTCTCATCTTTTTAAGTGGGAGAACTTGCACAATTGGTGGCTGACTAAATACTTTTTTGCCCCACTGTATGTGAAGCAGATATATTGCCCAGATTGATATCTGACCACTCTCCACTCCAATATCATATTAAGCCATCATTGTCACTGCCAAAATTCCGCAGATAGCGCTTTACTGTACAATACAGAATTTACTGACACCCTTCAAACACAATTACTAGAATTTATTAGCTTAAATAAGACCGAGTGCTCCAGTCCACAAGTTCTGTGGGAGACCATGAAATGTTTGAGAGGTTTTTGCATTGCATTCTCTTCCAAACTGAAATCACAGAGTGCGAAAAGGATGTCACAATTGGAATCTAAAATTAAAGCACTGGAAAAACAGCAGTCTGAACAATTCAGTAAGGATAAAGACCTTTCTCTCTCCACCTTACGTGGTGAGTATAACAGACTGTCTATATCCAAAGCATCTTTTATTGTACATAGGACTAGACAGAAATATTATTATCAGGGGGATAGGCCCAGTCACCTGCTTGCACTAAGGCTAAAAGAAAACGAATCCAAATCGTGCATTGATGCAATTCGAACAGCAGAGGGCAAAATACTTACAGATCCTAAAGATATAAGCCATACATTTAAGTCATTCTATGCCAAATTATACTCATCGGAGGTCAAGTTGGACAAAATATTGTGCAAGACTTTCTTAAATAATCTGCACCTACCTAAATTAAACGATTCAGATAGAGCATGTCTAGATGAACCAATCACATTACCCGAGTTATATGAGGCAGCAAAATCACTTCAGACGGGGAAGTCTCCAGGCGTAGATGGAATTCCGCCGGAATTATATCTTGCCGTTTGGGAGGTTGTTGGCCCATTGATACTTGATTCTATTAAATTTGCTATTAAAGAAGGATCGTTCCACAGGGACCAGAAAGTAGCTATTATTTCGTTACTGTTGAAAAAAAACAAAGACCCTATGGATTGCTCCAGCTTTAGACCCATCTCACTGATATGTGCTGATGTTAAAATCTTTGCAAAGGCACTGGTTGTGAGAATAGAACCCCTTATTACCAAACTTGTTCACCATGACCAAACAGGTTTTATCAAAGGGCAGATCTAGCTGATGCATACATGTCAACCTTTGGTCAATCAAACCTGTATAACCAACCTCCAAAATCCGTATTTCCCTTATAAAATCCTTATAAGATGCAAATTAAAATAATTTACCTAAAATTTGAATGATAATTAATGATATATCCCAGTTACTTTTTATTCAATATTAATAACAGTAAACCTTCAGAATGAATACAAAGCTCCAATGTTTGACAAAAACACAAAGTGTCACTCTAATGTTCTGAATTGTACTCCATGACAGCTTTTTTTTAGCAGTCCGCACCAATACCTCACGAGGCTGCATGTCACAGCAAGTGTCTGTGTTGATCTTGCCGGAGTGCCCATTCAGAATCTTTTCAGTCGCTAGTGAAAGTCGCTCAGGTGGAAATACGCTTTTCAAACAAAATGTTACTTCCCGGTTGGCGGGATTCTCGCAATGCGGTGTGCGCATGATCAGAAGTGGAACGAAGTCTCGCTACCACAAGATAACGCGCGATTTCATAAGACTCTTAATTGGCTGTTTGTGCTTTCTGTGGTGTACAGTACGTTTGTAAATGTTATGCGCTCTTATCATCGTGGGAATTGATTATAGCTCTAAATAAATATTGAAGGTTTTTTTTAAAGAATCCGTATAACTTTATTTGTACGCCCGTATACTACGTTTATTGAATCAAATCCGTATAAAATACAGACATTCCGTATAGGTTGACATGTATGCTGATGCCTCGCACGACTCCACTGCTGTGTTCTCACTCGACGCAGAAAAGGCGTTTGACCACCTTGAATGGGAATACCTGTGGTTACTTTTGGAACACTATGGGTTTGGGTCAACTTTTATTGGGATGGTTAAAGCTCTCAACTGCTCTCCCACTGCCTCAGTGCTAACTGTTTTTTTGCAAATCTTCCCTTTTTGAACTGCAGCGAGGTACGAGGCAGGGATGTCCCCTCTCCCCCCTACTTTTTGCTCTCTCCTTTAGAACCCCATCCACAGGCTGTCAGACAAAGCCAGTCTATCTCCCCAGTCACATTATTAGACACCTCTCATCATTTCACTGTATGCAGATGACTTAGACAAAACTTTATTTATCCCCAAAGGGCAATTAGAAGGGCGAAGAGCGGTACATTAAAAGAGCAAGAAAATAAAATCACAAAAAGAATAAAATCACAAAAATGGGTGGGGAAAAAAAAGCGTATTATGTACAATATACAATGGCAGGCCTGTTGCCAGTAACAAAGTAAAAGAATAAATAAATAAATAAATAAATAAATAAATTAATTAATTAATTAATTTAAAAAAGGCAGCAGATAAAATATGGCAAATAAATAAAATGACGCGTGGATAAAATTAAAATGACAATACGACATCCTGCTTTATCTGTCAAATATTAATCAAACAGTCCCCCATGTACTACAGTTATTTGATAAATTTCACAACCTGTCTGGTTACAAGATAAACTGGTCCAAATCTGCACTGATGCCAATTGGTCAAAAAAAAGACAAGCTCTCACTACCTTCGTTTATTCCAATTGTGACTTCCTTGGTTTACCTAGGCATTAAAATTAGCTGTCAACCATCCTACGAGATAACTACTCTGAGCTCATGCAAAAAATAACTGCAGCTCTTCAAAGATGGAGCTCTTTAAAAATTTCTATGCAAGCTAGAGTTACCATTCTTAAAATGAACCTTCTACCTCGTTTCAATGTCTTATTCTTTATGCTACCTGTGCAACCACCTCCAAAGTTTTTTGAGAATGCACACTCACAATTTTCTAAGTTCATCTGGGCTGACAAACAGGCTGGGATCCGTCTTTCTACCCTACAGCGACCTAAGGAAGAGGGTGGACTAGCCATCCCTGATTTAAAACTTTATTTTCTTGCCTTCCAGATCCGATCTATACATATCTTGATGGATCACAGGTCTCATGGCGATCAAAAGAAGCTAGCCTGACATATCCCAACCAACTTGCGGATATATCTTTCCTGCAGATAGGACGGAAAAATACAGTCGGTGCGTTTACATGCACATCCAAATCGAGCTACTGTCGGTAATCGAGCTAAGGGTCCCAGCAGGGGTGCCAGAGAAATCCAATCCTACATGCACACAAGGAAATCGAGCAATTGTGTGAGGTACATTGTGCACCCGAGCCACAGGTGGCGCTACACGCCCCATCGTGTTGGTACACTTCCGGTTGTCGTCATGAAGAAGAGCTATTCAAGAGTATAAACAAAGTTATCAGTTCCGTGTTCACAAGAAGAATGACGACGAGGACAGCAACATCGATATATATATATATTCAACGCCTTAAGCTGAATGAGCATGAACTCTATCTCCTCATTGCTCCAGAAGTGCATGTTTCTACTACTGTTGTCATGCCGACCGAGGCTGTTGTGTTTCCCGCTTGTGGTCTTGTCACTCGTCACTTCCGGAAGGGGCAGTGCTGAAGTAAGTAGCTCGACTACGTAGCTCGATAGGGTTTACATGCACTAAGTAGCTCGGCTACAATCACATAATCTAGGTCGCGTAGCTCGATTATGAGAAATCCAGTTCGGTTCGATTTCAGCCGAGCTAAGGTGTTTCCATGGCATTTAGAACTTCGATTTCAGTCGAGCTACGGCAGAAATTCAATTTTCTCTATGTGCATGTAAACGCACTGACTGAGATATGGTACTATTCTCTCCACTACTCTAAGAGCTTGGCATAATGCTGAAAAGATATTGGGCGGCCCAATCAAATTCACTTTGTCCTCCCCCTTATGGAACAACCCTGGTTTAACATCAAGTGGGCAACCCTTTACTTCTCCCATATGGTCATCTAAAGGCATCCATATACTTATTGACGTTTACGATGATGGCACCTTGCACACATTCCAAGATCTTCAACATCAGTATACACTCCCAGGCTCATCTGATTTCCTATATCTCCAGCTCAGATCTGCGATGAGGGCTTATGGAGTACCCTGGCCCTCACTACGTTCACACCCCCTATCTATTCATGTTTGCCCCAGTGGCAGTTCTCGTGGCTTGGTCACAAAACTGTACACTCTTCTAATAGTGAACTCCATGAAAACACTTTCTTTTCTATTATGTCAACATGGGATAGGGAGCTGAGATCGGTGGGTGTCCAGCCTGACTGGGATGAGATGTGGTCCAATTTACCATTAACATCAAAATGTTTAGCATACCAATTAATTCATTATAAGATGATCCATAAAGCCTACACAACACCATACATACGTTTTAAAATGAATCTCTCTCAAAGTCCACACTGCACTCTTTGCCAGAACTCCACAGGCACCTTCCTTCACATGTTCTGGGAATGTCCCACCATAGCTGTATTTTGGAAATACGTTATTGACATGTTATCCAAGTTCCTTAATATTAATCTTGTGTTGACCCCTGCTTTTGTTTGTTGAATGATGATTCCTCACTTGAACTCTCTTTACGTGAAAAACGTTTGGCATTTGCAGGCTTTACTGCTGACAAAAAGGCAATCCTCCAGCTGTGGTTTAAACTAGAGGTCTGCGCGGGACAGAATTTTCAGTCCCACTCCCGCATTGTGCAGTCCCATTCCCGCCCGCTCCCGCAAAGAATTATGATTTCCAGTCCCGCTCCCGCCCACACCTGCCATATTTTGTCCCGCTCCCGCCCGCAAATCCCGCATGATGCAGACGTTCGCGTTATTTCTCACAAAAGTTCTTGTCACTGGCTTGGGGAATTAAACGTGCTGAGCTTAGCTGAGCTCTCCACTGACCGATCCTTCACCTAGCGCACGTAGCAAGGGTGCGCGTTGCCAGGCAGCATGCGCAGCTGAGGCTTTACAGAGATACCCAACACACCTACCAAAATCTACAGTGGATATTAAGAATATTGTACATTGCACATAGCTTATGTGTCACATTCTAGGAGTAGGCCTATAAGAAATGAATATAATTTAAAAGACACAGCGTGATGGTGCCCCGCCCCCTACTTTGAGTGGATTTGAGCATAAATATCTACAGCTCACGTTCAGGGGTGCGTTTCCCAAACAACCAACCAAGTTAGCATTAAACCAATATGGTACGATGCAAGTTTGAACTAACTAACATCCAAAAAACGACTGTTTCCCAAAGCTGTAGTACCAACTTGGTCTGAACCAAGTTGATTTGAACCAAAAGAGTTCAAACGACGATGTTTTCAGATGTGTTCGGATGGTCTCGTTTATTGTCGGAACTCAGAGAAACAACCCGAAGTTGGCTGACCGTGCGAACGGCATTTCACCATTAAACGACCGTTAAGCCAAATTTGGTGCATCCATAATCTTCCCCTGATGCTTGCAACTTGGTGTAGGATGTTCATTTAGACTAATATAAAATTGCAATACCCCTCATTTGGAAATCACGTGTAAACAAAAGGCATCTCCATAAATTAAAGCATCATATACTAGTTTTGGGCTATCAGGCTATTTGCCCTGATTAAAAATAGCTAAGCAAACTGCTGTGAGATGGCACAGATAACGTTATGTAGATCTACATGTTGTGTATTTATAGGTGACATTGTTAGGTTTATACTAAGTTTATTGTTTAGACTCTGACATTCTGCTGACACATTCCAAGTTGAGCGCTGCATGCGCTCATGATTGACAGCTCTCGCTTTGATTGACAGCTCTCGCTTTGCGCACTCGCACTTCCGAGTCTGTGGCGTTATGATTCCAACCGCGACTTCATTCTCCTCTCATATGAAGTGTTGCGCAACCACAACCAGCTCCTCAGATTATACACTGTCTATTTCTCGCTCTAAATTGAACAATCTGTGCGATACACCGTCAAACAACTGAGATATTTAAACATCGAGACATTCCGTCCGCCATGTTGAATGCAGTTGACACCTTCAGACAAAGTTGGTTAGGTGAAACTAAGCACTGAGAGCGGAAAGGAATCGGAAACGTACGCGAGATTAGACCACATCCGCAAATTTAGGCATCTTAAAATGTTTTTATTAATGCCAAATAAAATATCCAGCACAAATTATATATGATAGACATAAATTAATAATTTATAAATTTTATTTTAAACACGTTTTTAGTTAGCGGGACTGCAGCTTATCACCTCCCCCTCCTGCCCGCGCCCGCAATGAGCTTTCAAAATTTGTCCCGTGCCGCGCCGCACTGCTTTGCGTCGGGTCCCGCGGGAGTGCAGGGCTCTAGTTTAAACCTGATATTAGTTTAATATGCAGCTCGACTGAATAATGCTAGTTTGTCAACGGTAAATGCATGGATGGGACTTTGCTCATCAATTAATAGCACTCTGTACACTATCACGTAATACTCTTTAGTCATTAGTATGATATCCTTGCAATGTTTTTTGTTTGTTTGTTTGTTTTTTGACTTTCTGATCTGCCCCCCTTTTATTTTTCGTTTTTTGGGTTTTTTTTCTTTTCTTTTTTTTTTGTTTGTTCTTGTGTGCCCTTTCAAGTTGTATCTGTTTGTATGTTTTCTTCTGAAAGCGCAAATAAAAAGTATAATCATAAAAAAAAAAACACGATTAAAGTGATTTATATCGGTAGCGGTCTGAGTGAATGACCTTGACGTCCGTAATGTCACCGCAAGAAGTCTATCGGTCTCATCGCCACTTCCGCTATACTAAAACACAGAGCTGACTGCAACTCCGATCCTCCATTTTGAGCTAATTTATCACCATGCCACGTAGATGTGTTGCTGGCGGGTGCAGCAACACGACAGAAGGTGGATTTACGTTGCATTCATGGCCCAAGAATGTTCGAACTGCAAAGATTTGGATGCATTTTGCGAGAAGTTCACAGGCACATTGCACATCTATGAAGTGGTCTCTCCTCTGCTCTGCACATTTTACTGAAGACTCGTATGAGACCTCTGATCTGTTGAGGAGTGTTGGCTATAAGCCCGTACTGAAAAAGGGTGCAGTACCAACAATTAAAGGAAAAGAAAACAAGAAAAAGTATTTATTTTAGTTATTTAGGCGACTCATTTTAGATTTTTTGGATCACGGATCTGCCGATGGCAGTTAAATACTACCGCTAGAAAAATAAAAAGTCTGTGCGTATTTTTATTTTAACCGCCGAAACATACAAAAAGAAATGTAAAAAAAATAGTCACATATTTTTCTTGTAACAGCACTGTATCTCTGGTACTAGGTCATATTTCTTTAAGTAAACAGTATTAGAATCGCAAATACAAACGACAATGTGTGTTGTATATATCCACTTCAGCCGAGTCCGAAAACGAAACTATTTATGACATTGAGTATTCACTTGAATGTTTTTATGGTATTTACGACCGCTTTACGACAGTGTCAACCTCGTGCTGACCATGGCTGACGCTGACAGCATGGATTCCAAGCTATCGCCTCAACTGTACGTAAGCATAAAGTGTGGTAAAGAAAAGTCTTTTCACTGTCTCACGAACCAAAACGTGGGTGATTTCGTCTCTCAAGCGTTGAAAGTAAACAATGAAAAGATCAAAACGATCTTTGGTTCTCAGAAAGAAGGTGGTGATGTAATGAGCGCAATGCCGAATATGCCTGCCATAACGTTAGCTCGCGATTTTGGCTGCAAGTATCTGACTGTGGAATTAGAAGAGGATGGTGCCGCAGAGAGTCCTATCGAATCAAGTAGCACGAACGTATCAGCCTTCGATGTGCTCATGAGAGCTCAACGGTCATATATGACCACATACCTTCAGAGAAGTAAGTACTGGAATGCTAGTCTGTGTTATAAACTTATACACAAGAACACACACTATATATACACATGTGTGTGTGTGTATGTATATATATATATATATATATATATATATATATATATATATATATATATATATATATATATGTGTGTATGTGTGTGTGTGTGTCTCTTGAATTTAAATTATCATCTTAATCCGACATTTACGGCAGAGCAATAGGGCCAGGGTTTCATATTTTATTTGGAAACTTCTGAGAAAAAAAACTCAGAATTTGAGATTAGTCAAAGTTTTCGAGGAAAAAAGTCAAAAGTTTCGAGAAAAAAGTTGAAATTTGAGAAATAAAGTCAAAATTTGAGAAAAAAAGTCAAAATTTGAGAAAAAAGTCAGAACTTTTGAGAAAAAAGTCGAAATTTTTGAGAAAAAAAAAAAAAAGTCTGAAATCTGTAGAAGGCGGGCTTCCATACGGAAGTGACACTCACTCACGGCCGGTAGACATGAATGGCTGAGACCAGAGCCATGGAATTCAGAGTTGTGACAACCGGGGTACAGGAAGTCGGTTGGTGATGTGGTTCACGACAATATTGTGATTCTGTGCCAAGACTGCAAGGATCTCTTTGTTATTAAACCCAATCCCGAAATAACATTTGATTAAATCGTCCATTTCAGCAGCACTAAACACAGTAGTAGCAGACTAAGTCTCCGTCAGCTCTGAATGACCTGGTACTTCCTGGTAGCCTAAATTTGTGACTTTTTTTCTCGAAAATTTCGAGTTTATTTTCGCAAAACTTTTGACTTTTTTCTCAAAATTTTCGACTTCTTTTCCGCGAAAATTTCAACTTTTTTTCTCAAAAATTTCAATTTGTTCTAGAAATTTTTTACTTTTTTTCCTCAAAAGTTTTGAGATTGTTTATTGAAATTTTTGACTTTTTTCTCGAAATTTCTGACTTTAATCTCGAAAATTCTGAGTTTTTTTTTCTCAGAAATTAAAAAAAATATGTATTTCTTAGTGGAACTATCGCTCTTCCATAGACATTGAAATTTTGCCATGCAAAAAAAAAAAAATTTGGACAAGGACACTTATTTCGACCGACATCATCAAAAATATGTTGAAAAAATCCGTGAACCTAAAGATAAAAAAATGGGTGGCCTTATTTTTTTTTTAAAAGGAAAGTGAGTTCAGTTGCACCAGTCCTCCTGGAGCGTGAGCTGAGGGTTGTTGCTAAAACCCGGGATGGAATGGAACGGAACGGGATGTGACGTATCGCTCGGGCAGTGACCTCCCCGCGGTTGTTGCTAAAACCGGTGACGTCCCATTCCGTCCCGGGTTTTAGTAAATCGCCTGAGCCAAGCAGTAAATGGCGGAGTACTCAGTATGGACAAAATAAAGAATGAGTGGAGCAGCGGTCTGATTTCTAAACTGGATATTGCTGCCATCTCTCCCTTACATGGAAGAAGTGAATGAACGGAGAACTGAACGAACAACTGAAAGTCAGATTGTTTCAAAACAATCGGCCACAAGATCGGCCTTCAAGAGGCGAGAACCCAGACGGGTAAGCTCCGACTCTCATTTGGATATAAAACAACAAAAACTCATTGTTTACCTCCATTTAGATTAATACATGTAACTTATATTGTGTGTTTAAGTTAGCGGTATAAGATTATTTAATTTGCTCCAGAATGTGATTGTCTCAGTTCATCTGATTATTTAATTAGCCTTTTATGTTTTATCAGTGAAAATGCATGCATGTACATGTATGTTGCGTAAGTTATAACACCCATCCTGTTTTAATGAGAGTCAACCCGCAATCAGTGAAGTCAAATCAGTCTTAGTTGAGCGAGTCGGTAACGGTATTTCTTACTTTCACCATAAATTTTTATTAATATGACTTTGGTCTATAGCTGTAAAAGGCCTCGGCCTTAAAACCGGTTACCGCTGTGACGTCACGCACTCGGGGCTGGCTGGCTCAGCGGGGCAGCTCCAATGCCAACTTTGCGGTCGAGTTTAAGTCTCAAAAATATACATGTTTTTATTCCCATTTATGCAGCAGACAAGAGTCAAGCATGGAGATACTATCCACTCAGAAATTTATTTAAAAATAAAGGTTCTGCACATCTGCTTGAAGCTCGGTACCAAATATCAAGCAGTTGTGATTTGTCGTTGCTGAGAAAAGTGCGACAAAAATTGGCAATCCACCGTGTGTTTCATAAATACATTCAGTCGGTAAACAGGAAGTCGATGTGCGACAGACCTGAAAACGGTATACACTGTATAGAACCCCAAGCTGAAGTTTGGTACCAAGTGACTGATTTGTGGTATTTAAAAAAAAACAAAAAACCCACAGAATAGATTAAGCAGCTAAATAGACTAATCAGCTCAACAAAGAAGACCGCTTGATGGATTAGACTGACGATAGAGATTCATTTTGTTATCACTAATTGAAAAATTTTTTGAAGCACAAATTCATTCAACTGGTTTTTATACCCTTTTATATGACAGTCAGCTTTACTGATCAGCAATCTGTGGACCTCATAATGAAATTCAGAATAAAATGCACCCCTTGGCTTTAGTGTAGCATGGTTGGACCACGCTTTGGTGCCATGTGTGTGCGCTATATTTAGCTGCATGTGAAAACACTGCTGCGCCACTTAAGTCGTTCTGAAAAACTTGTACCCTACAACCCCATAACTACAAGAGATCAAGCCTTTTTAAAACATCTTAAATAGAACAGTTAATCAGGTGAGGGAGGAAGGTCGTTAGGTTTATTGCTATTTTATCATCGGAGTCTATGTCATGCCAAAAAAGCGTCTTGGAAGTAATCCCAATGAATATCAAGGGGATCAATCAATAAAATGACGTGGGTAAGTAGATTCAGTTAACCAAGATAATGTGCTAGTGAAGCGTAAGCCACCATGAGCTGCATTTATAGACTGACGGGCTAAACATAACTTCACTGTCATAACAGCGTGAGAAAAATTGCGCAACCAAGCCCACAATTCAATGAGAGAAATATCAGCCCAGGATGAACCTGCTGCAAAACAAACACACTCTTCCAGATGCAACAGAAAGACCTTCAGTACAGGAAGTGGCATTGCAAACACTTCTAACCGTCATCAGTGACACAGCGTCATCGTTAACACCACACCACGGAAACGAACACCGCACTCTGTTTTTCATTAAAGCCTCCCTCACATACCTGCTTACTGATGTCATGCAATTTCACTCAGCGGGAAAAAAAACAAAACAAAAACAAGAGGCTTTTCTGAATCACTCACACTTATACCTCGACTGACGAGGTCGTTTATACAAAATGGAGCAAAGTGAAGATTAGGAAATGAAAAAAGAAAAATATACAGAAATAAAAAAAAAAGGAGAGAGAACATAAAAATAAATGTGTCTATGATTTAAGACTTGTGGGTTCGGGGATGTAGGAGCTAAAAGCCTTCGTTTTTTAAGCCAGGCTTTAAAGGAACAGTCCACCGTACTTCCATAATGAAATGTGCTCTTATCTGAATTGAGACGAGCTGCTCCGTACCTCTCCGAGCTTTGCGCGACCTCCCAGCCAGTCAGACGCGCTGTCACTCCTGTTAGCAATGTAGCTAGGCTCAGTATGGCCAATGGTATTTTTTGGGGCTGTAGTTAGATGCGACCAAACTCTTCCGCGTTTTTCCTCTTTACATAGGTTTATATGACCAGTGATATGAAACAAGTTCAGTTACACAAATTGAAACGTAGCGATTTTCTATGCTATGGAAAGTGCGCACTATAATGACAGGCGTACTAACACCTTCTGCGCGCTTCGGCAGCGCATTGATATCTGAGCTCCGTATCGATGCGCTGCCGAAGCGCGCAGAAGGTGTTAGTACGCCTGTCATTATAGTGCGGACTTTCCATAGCATAGAAAATCGCTACGTTTCAATTTGTGTAACTGAACTTGTTTCATATCACTGCTCATATAAACCTATGTAAAGAGGAAAAACGCGGAAGAGTTTGGTCGCATCTAACTACAGCCCCAAAAAATACCGTTGGCCATACTGAGCCTAGCTACATTGCTAACAGGAGTGACAGCGCGTCTGACTGCGTCTGACTGACTGGGAGGTCGCGCAAAGCTCGGAGAGGTACGGAGCAGCTCGTCTCAATTCAGATAAGAGCATATTTCATTATGGAAGTACGGTGGACTGTTCCTTTAAGGAACACACACACTAATTTTAATATTTAATAATGACTTATGACATTTACTGTATATAGCACTATATATGCGCGCACACGCATTCATAGTTGTTAATAATTTACTACATTTATATAGCACTATATATTCACACACACTAATATTTAATTATGATTTATTACATTTATATAGCACTATATATGGACACTCAATAATTTACTACATTTATATAGTATACACACTTTCATAATAATAAACTTACTACATTTATATAGTGCTAGACACGTACACACTAATAATTTATTACCTTTATATAGCACTATATATGTACACACGCTAATATTTAATAATGATTTATTACATTTATATCGTACTGTGTGTACAGACTAATTTTATAATAATTTATTACATTTACATTGCGCTATATATGCGCGCGTACACTAATGTGGTGTAATTTACCAAATTTTATAGCATTATGTACGCGCACACACTTTAATAATTAATAATAATTACATTTATATAGCATTATACATGCACACACTTTAATAATTAATAAATGTATTACATTTACATAGCACTATACATGTACACAATTTAATAATTAATAATAATTTATTATATTTATATAGCGCTATAAAATGCACACTAAATTTATTACATTTATAGTTCGCTATACATGTACACACACACACGTTTTGCTATCTGAGACTGTAGCAATCATTTCACTGCAGAGCACAGAAAGACAATATTTTAATTCAAACTGAATAAAAATCATAAAATCAGTTCTATAACGTGCAGCTATTTATTTGTGCAATAAACTAAATGGCAAACATCACACTAACAAGATCGTAATAACATATCCGATTCCAATTATTTTTAATAAGATGATTCATACAAGTAACACTTTAAAAATTCATGACGGATCAAGTCACACTTTGACCTTCATTCATGTACGTTATTGTACTCTCCTGGGAAATGAGTGGCATGAAAATGAACATGTGACTGTTGCTTGACCAGAACCGTGTCTATGCTTGGGACCTGACTGATTTTTTGATATGCGCTTCCCACTGCGCCCCGGCATTGAACTCAAGATGCTTCAGTCTATGAAGTTGCGTTGCTTGACATGTGAACACCTTCGTGACGAGGGATGGAATATCATACAATGATAAATCAGGATACAAATTTATAATGATTTGAGTCGATGCTGTGTAATGTCTTGGTGTAATTGCACTGTTTAGACTACAGTGCAATAACATACATTATTATACATACAGGACACTTTTTCGATGGAATAAAAATGTGTGTTCCATTCCCTTCTAGCAGGTTTCAGTCACTTGGTTTGATAGCATGCAATACTGTTAACATATCGCTTATCCTACGTGTATCATGTCACTTTGCCCAATGGAGGATGAGCGTTGAACATGGTTTATGATCTTGCATGGTTGTCAAGAGAACAGGTCGTCATACGTCGGAGCTGATGTGAAAATCCAATGAGAAAGTTTTCTGCTGCGCATGCGCATTTCTTTGTTCACCAGGAAAGGAAAAGACGCGCTGAACACCCGAAAGGCGACGAAAACCTCATTAGATATTCTTCACGCATATTTAAAAGAGAAAAACATACCAACGGAGGCTGAAAAACTGGAAGAGAGACACGTCGGAGATGTAAAACTTCTGCGCTAGCAAGCAACTGTGACAATTTGTAAATAAACATGGCCGCCAGGTTTGCTTCATTAAATATGGAAGATTTTGAGAGAATTTTGAAAGAAAAAAGACGCGTCGAACACCCGAAAGGCTACCAAAACTTCATTAGATATTCTTCACGCTTATTTACAAGAGAAAAACAGGAGTTTTTGGCGTTGGACTTTTTGGACTCGTACCATTTTTACTGTTAGAACTTTGTACAAGTACATTGGATTGACAGAAGTACATTGGCTCAGAATCAACATTCGATAATTGGCAAGTTACCCCCCCGTTCTTAACTTTTTGTAAAATCTATAATTGTTCCATCAAATGTATAATAATAATAATAGCTGCCTTTTTTTCATGGTATATGAGATATATTCCATTCAGCTACTCGTTTTCAACTCATTTAGGAGATATATATATATATATATATATATATATATATATATATATATATATATATATATATATACACACAAGACACATACACACATATATATATAAAATATATACACATATATACACACACACACACACACACACACACACTACTCAATGGCAGGCAATATTATTTAGTGGGAACGCACTTGACTTCACCCTAGGTCGAAGTAACACGGCTCTAATGCCATGAAGAAAAAAAACAAACACAAAAAGCAGGTCTAAATTGGGAAAGAGCTGTTGGGTGGTTGACTGTACAAACAGATTTAACAAGAAATCAGAGCTCTCTTTACAGACTGCTGAAAGTTAAAGAAAAGAGAAGCAAATGGAAGGAATACAAATGTTCATAAATGGTTACTAAGAAAAGGCCTATTTGTTATTAACTTTTTCATTTTTAATAAAAGTACAATTTTCATTCTTCTTCTTTTGGCTGCTCCCATTTGGCTTCACCACAGCGGATCTGTTCTGCATACTTGATTTAGCATCGGTTTTTACACCGGATGCCTTTCCTGAAGTGACCCTCCCCAATCTATCCAGGCTTGGGATTGACACAAAGTATGCACTGGCTTGTGCAACTCCAGTGGCTGGGTATTTTATTTAACCGGCATGTCTTTGGACTGTGGGGGAAACCGGAGCACCCTGAGGAAATCCACGCAGACACGGGGAGAACATGCAAACTCCGCACAGAAAGGCCCTCGCCAGACGCTGGGCTCGAACTCAGAACCTTCTTGCTGTGAGGCGACAGTGCTAACCACTACACCACCGTGCCGCCCAAAAATATTATTTCAGTTAACAGGTTATTATTTTTAGTCCAACCTTTAGAAAATATGGGTAAACGAGTATTGTTAGTTCTGAAGAAAATGAAACAAAAAGGTTTTGTTTAATTTAACAAAAAGATATGCAAGTTGATAAACAATAGGAATATAAAGAAAAATAAAACTCTTCTTTAAAGCTAGACAGCCTTTTGATTTCATAAAATCGGTGAAATTTAGTTCCCTCTGAAATGTGGTCATTGTGATGTATGCTTATTTCTGTAATATCTCACAAAAATAGGCCATTCTGTGGCTGAGAAGTTATTTAATTTGAGGGGATTAAAGCAAATAATGTGCATGAAATCGCTCGCTTCGTGCAGTCAAGCAGACAGAGGAAGTCCGTGTGCGCATGCGCAGGTTTACCTTCTTCTTCTTTTGGGTTTTACGGCAGCTGGCATCCACAGTGTTGCATTACTGCCATCTACAGGTTTACCTTTGAGCGTGCACTGACAGTTCCATCATTCTGTCGCTAAACGAACAGCTGATCACACCGAGGTGCTCGCTGAGCGCCGATATTTATTAGTTTGGTCCTGCGTTTCCTTTCCTTCGTATATAACATAACGTCTTTTCTTCTTGCTTTCTTGCTGTTACTGTAGTCGGTCTTTCACGTTTCATTCACACACTCGCGTCCTCCATTTTTCTCTCCTGTTGTTTCAAATTTGTATCCCACAATGCCTTGCGGGAACGGGGAAAGCCCACCTTGTGACGCATGACGTAGTATCTTGAATTGGGTCATGGTGAAGCAGGAAAAAATAGCAGAGAATTTAGGGCCACGTGTACGGAAGCCGAGAGAGGCCCTTCATATAATCCTTTTTTTATTCACCTGTTATCCCGAGATAACGACAATTAATTCAGGATCTCGAGAAAACAACACAACTAATTTGAGATCTCAAGAAAACAAAACCGTTATTTTGAGATCTCGAGAAAACAAAACAATTATTTCATGATCTCGAGTAAACAGCTGAGAAATGGTTCATTCAGGTGCGCCAAGAGACTTGTGATATGCTGACTTTGGGGCTATTTCTCATTCTGTATAGACGCAACTTTGGTCATTAGAATGTCTGGAATAATCGATCACCTAATAAGGCAATATTTTGATCAGGGGTTGACACAGGGAGAGATTGCATTAAGTCTTTTAATAAGGGATCATTTCAAAATTAGTCCGCGGCACCTCCGCAGAAGACTGGCCCGGCTTCGTCTCTACCGACGGAGATACAGTGATCCAGCTGAGATCATGAAATAATTGTTTTGTTTTCTCGAGATCTCGAATTAGTTGTGTTGTTTTCTCGAGATCCTGAATTAATTATGTCGTTATCTCGGGATAACAAGGTGAATAAGAAAAGATTATATGAAGGGCCTCTCGCGGCTTCCGTACACGTGGCCTTAAATTCATTAATTGTTCTTTTTTTTTAAATAAATAAATTAAATCGGAAGCCTGTGATTCGAATTCAGTAGCTTTCAGTCCACTAAACAAAAATAATTAGGTGTTGGGAAAATTCTTTTTATGACCTACACTCGCAAAATCCGAAAGGCAGACTACCTTTAATTTTTCTTTGAATCATGGGAAAATCGAATCATAAACCCAATTATCATGAATCGGATTGATCATTCCATGCCTATTCTTCAGACGTACATTTTCTAATTGCGCAGTAAACCACATGTCCAGACGTATCCATTCCCTAATCCTAGCTAGACTGCCTTTCAGATCTTTTAAGTGTAGGTCATAAAAAGAATTTTCCCGACACCCAATTATTTTTCTTTCGTGAACTGAAAGCTACTGAATTCGAATCACAGACTTCCAATTTTATTATTATTATTATTTTTAAATAGAACAATTAATGAATTTAGGGCCACGTAGCCCTAAATTCTCCGCTATTTTTTCCTGCTTCACCATGACGCAATACAAGATACTACGTCATGCATCATGTGGTGGGCTTTCCCTGTTCGCGCAAGGTATTGTGGGATACAAATTCGAAACAGGAGAAAAAAAAAAAATGGAGGATGTGAGAATGAAACGTGAAAGACCGACTACAGTAACGGAAAGAAAGCGAGAAGAAAAGACGTTATGTTATATACGAAGGAAAGGAAACGCAGGCCCAAACTAATAAATATCGGCGGTCAGCGAGCACCTCGGTGTGATCAGCTGTTCGTTTAGCGACAGAACGATGGAACTGTCAGTGCACGCTCAAAGGTAAACCTGTAGATGGCAGTAATGCGCGCACACACGGACTTCCTCTGTCTGCTTGACTGCGCGACACGAGCGATTTCATGCACATTATTCGTGTTAATCCCCTGAAATTAAATAACTTCCCAGCCACAGAACGGCCTGATATTTTGTAAGGTATTACAGAAATAAACATGCATCACAATGACCACATTTCAGAGGGAACTAAATTCCACTGATTTTACTAAATCGAAAGGCCGTCTACTTTTAAGTTTGATAACCGTTCACGTTGAGATCTCCGGCATCACATCGGATCCCATAACCATTATACACACATGCTCACTCGACCATGCTGTCAAGGCGTCAGACTTGTGTTTATGTGCCAACAGTGAAAAAAAAGTGTCGATAGTCAAATAACATTTAGTTTACCTTAAATGAACTGTGCACTAGCGTCTCATCCAGATCAATCACTACGCAAATCTTTCCTACATCTTTCGACTTTATCTGCGGGAGGAGTGGCTTGGCTGGCACCTGTGAACACATAGTTGAGGTCAATTAATAATTGTATTTGACAACCCACTATCAAATAAACCAATTTTACACTTTTTACTAGCAATTTAAGTATGAAGTCCGAGCAAATAATAGAAATCGGGTTGAAATGGTTAAACAGCACATATGTCCGAGTTAAGTGTTAGGTCATCGTTGTATTTTGTCGACAAAATACAACAAGGAACAGGAAAACATACATGTCAACCTATACGGAATGTCCGTATTTTATACAGATTTGTTTCAATAAATATTGTTAGTTTTTTCTTTTTTATCAGACATCTAATTTTTTAGGTTTGTTTGCCTGACATGTTTCGACGTACGACTGTCGTCTTCCTCAGAGTGTCACCGGATGTTATTGGTGACGCATCTTTTATCAGCTGATGTTTCCGAAGGCGTGGCCTTCCTGTCTGGATTGACAGGTCGGTCATGCCTTCTACTGTCAGTTTGTCCCCTGCAAGATGGCACTCCAGGTATGGGAGAGCATGTATGCTCCATCTCGGTTGATGGTCCTCGGGCTTCGCTTACGGATCTCCATGGCCTCCCTGATCCAGCGCTGATGTTTATTATCTTCTGTGCAGTAGAAGGCATGACCGACCTGTCAATCCAGACAGGAAGGCCACGCCTTCGGAAACATCAGCTGATAAAAGATGTGTCACCAATAACATCCGGTGACACTCTGAGGAAGATGACAGTCGTACGTCGAAACGTCAGGTAAACACAACCTAAAAAATTAGATGTCTGATATAAAAAAAAAAAAGAAAAAACTAACAATATTCAATATAAGACATAATGAACGTAATCGAAAGATTGATTCAATAAACATAGTATACACAGTGTTGGGCACGTTACTTTCAAAAAGTAATTAGTTATAGTTACTACTTACTTTTCCCAAAAAGTAACGGAGTTACTTTGTCATAAAAGTAACTAATTACCAGGGAAAGTAATTATTCCGTTACATTTTGTGTTACCCCCCCAAAACAAACAAACAAACAAATTCAATTAGTGTAATCGTAATAAAAGTGAATGTTAAATGTGTTTAATGACTGAAATGGACACTTAACAGAACCAATTAGTAACGTTATCTACACTATATTAATATTTTTGTGGGACAATGTGAGATAAGACATCTATCAAATTTAATATATTTTTGTAGTTATTAAAACTGTTACTAATTACTGGCCACTGACGAGGACAAACGCTTTGTTCCTCGACATAATGTGCATTGCACGTAGACATTTTTGCCTTTTATTTCAAGTAATGAAAAGTAATGGCTGTATTTCCAGTTTGAAAGCGCAGTGCTGGGCTGACCGCTCGCCATCGCCGTGTCTTCCGATTGAAAGAGTGTGCAGTAGTACAGTAGGCGGAGCCTACCTACGTATGTTGTCCAAATCTACTCTGATTGGCTTACTGTGCCGTTGTCTCGCGTCTCCCCGCCCCACACTAAAGCAGAGTAAAGAAAGGCTGAACGAGCAGCGTGCCAGATGAGAACAGCTTTAATAAAGTAACGCAGAGCATTTTATTGTAAGTAACGGGAACGGCGTTATAACGATGTAAAAAGTAATTAGTTAGATTACTCGTTACTAAAAAAAGTAACGCCGTAAGTAACGCCGTTTATTTCTAACGCCGTTATTCCCATCACTGAGTATACGGGCGTACAAATAAAGTTATACGGATTCTTTAAAAAAAACTTATTTATTTAGAGCTATAATCAATTCCCACGATGATAAAAGAGCGCATAACATTTACAAACGTACTGTACACCACAGACAGCCAGTAAAGAGTTTTATGAAATCGCGCGTTATCTTATGGTAGCGAGACTTCGTTCCACTTTTGATCATGCGCACACCGCATTGCGAGAATCCCGCCAACCGGGAAGTCATAGACATATAAACATAGACGCCGCCTTCTGCGTAGAATCATACGTCATCCTTGCTGCCATATTGGATGTGGCAAAGTGGAGATTCTTCAACCGTCTCTGGTATAGTGTCTAGACAGTAGCCGAGAATAAAGATGCCTCATTCATGTGCTGCGTTTAACTGTACCAACAGGTTTACCGTCCAAACGAGATCACATGGGATTGCCTTTCACAGGTGAGACTGGAAAAATACCGTATTTTTCGGACTATAAGTCCCACTTTTTTTCATGGTTCGGCTGGCCATGCGACTTATGCTCCGGTGCGACGTATATATATGTTTTGGTTTTTTTTCCACCGCGGAACAACTGGAGCTGATGCGGAGTCTGACGACAGCCACGCAGAAGAAGAGGAAACGGCGCTTCATCTGCCGCTGGAGGCAGAGTTGTTCAGAAGCGACACCGAGGATGAGGAATTCAATGGATTTGCTGATTTGGAGTGAAATCATCAGCTTGATAAACTTGATTGACCTGTGTTTTATTATTAACGATAGGCCTATAGTTATTTAAATAAGGTATGTAGTGATTTTAGGCAGTGCTTAATTTGTGAAGTGGGAAGTCCCAAAACGCAGGAGGTGGGTGGGTCCGGCGACTCAAAAAAAAAAAAAAAAAGGCGGGGGATGGTTTACTATAACTTTACGCACATGCGCTTATTGTGTGTGTAAAATAATAATAATATCAGACATTATGATCTTAGAAAACGCTTTAGTGACAAACAGTTACAGACAGTAATATGTCGTGATATTATATTATAAAATATTAATTTTTATTAGTCTATATATTAAATTATATATTACATTTATCTTCTAAAATAACAGACTGTACTCATCACAACCGGTTTATTTCACCATTGGAGATCAGATCACACAAGACATGAGTTAAATGAGTCATTTTAAGGATTTAAGTAGGGGATTTAAAAGCGGTTGTTGTTTTTTTTTTTTTCACTAGACGGTTGTTTTTACTACCGTACCTGTCTTTGGAGATGATATACCTATAGCCTACTTGACCTCTGATTTGATGAAATAAAATTCGACAAAAATGAAGAATGACACTCCTTGATGATGACTACAGCTTTAATAACACAGATGAAAGAGCCATGGGGCGATAATAAGCCCTACTGGTAAAAATAATCTAAAAGCAAACTGATTAATGCATCAGTAATAGGCTACTAATATTAGTTATAATAATAATAATATAGGCTATTAGTAATAACGATAGTGATAGTATTAAAGATAGTAGTAGATATTTAAAATAATCAGACTAGTCTACTTGCAGGGCAAAGGGCGCGTTATCACTGCTCAGCTGTTCGTTTATTAAATAAACAATGCAGTCGCGCAGTAACCACGCGCCGCTTATCAGATACAATCACAGATTCTATGGATAGAATAACCCTTCAAAAAAGTGCGACTTATAGTCGGGTGCGACGTATATATGTTTTTTCGTCTTCATAATGCATTTTTTGGCTGATGCGACTTAAACTCCGGAACGATGTATAGTCCGGAAAATACGGTACTTTTCATTGTATTTGGTCATTATAACGTCATTTTACGAACAGATTTTCCTGACTTTGTGGCTAATATGAAGTCTCGCGCATAATAGCCGCTCGGTGAAACCTGTCTCCAAACAACGAAGTATTTCCTTCGTAACTACGCTGATAACACTGTGTTTTTGTCAAACATTGGAGCTTTGTTGTTATTAATATTGAATAAAAAGTAACTGGGATATATCATTGTTAATTATCATTCAAATTTTAGGTAAATTGTTTTAATTTGCATCTTATACTAGCCTGGCAAGCCAGACTAAATGTGAATATTTAGTCTGGCCTCGATCCGTAGACATTTCCGAAGCGGGTAGGAGGAACAAACCGCTGTCTTTCAAACTGTCTCTGTGCGTATAGGCCAACGCTCTGACCAATCAGCGCAACAGTGACTGTGACGTAGTCAGAGCGACAGAAAGCAGTGGGGGAGACCTTGAAATAAATAATTTTTCAAAATGCGTATTAATTAATAAACAGGTTCTAGATATTAAGAAGTTTGGAGATAATGACCACAAGTTTGGAGTCTGTACCACATACACATTTTTTCCAAGGGTTTGCTTAAACTGTTTTTGAGAGTTTTTATTTAGTGGTGTTTGGTGAAATAATTTCCCTTAAATTTAAAATAACGGGAAAATAAGAAACAATCAAAAAGTAATGTTTCAAAGCTGTTTATTAATTCTTCGTACTGCACAAACTAGCCCCATCCTTTTGGCTACGAGCGGAGCCAGCTGGTAGATCAGACTTTTGCCATAGCCGGTCGGCAAAACAGCGAAAACGTCCTTCTTGAAAAGGAATGAGCGGAGAGCCTCTTCCTGCTCATGTTTCAACGAAAACTCCAAGTCTAATTCTTCTAAAACTGATTCCAAAGCGGAGTCAAACGCGCGCTGTTCTCTAGCCCGTAGCCATCTTTCCTGTCGCGCAGCTTTGTCGTCACTCCTGCAAAAGCCCGCCCAAAGAATCCAAACAAAAACCTTGCGTTGTGATTGGCGGCCACGATTTGATGCCCGGGGTGTTTTTGTTTATATGGTGCGAGACTAGACCCATTCGCTAGGCAAAAATATTTTTGGCCGCTAGGCGGTTGGGTCTAGTTTACTAGGCTAATCTTGTACGGATTTTATAAGGGAAATACGGATTTTGGAGGTTGGTTATACAGGTTTGATTGACCAAAGGTTGACATGTATGGGAAAAGGATACCTGGATTTTATGAGTGAATAAGCCATGTTATGGAAGCCGGGGAACATAAAGCTGCGTAAGGAAGCTCTTTGACTGGTTTCATTCTTCAGCCAAGATCATGTGACTGTGTGCTGCTGGGGTGCGATTACACTTCAGCAGGCCAGCTGATTCGCCGTCAAAAAGTGCCAAACGCACGTAGGGCTTATGGCTTGAAACACCGTCTCTTCCTCAAGGAGGACAGAATACCGGTATACACATTGACCGAAAACCCAGCTCCAAACAGTCACTCAAAAATGTCAGAGGTCATTCGTCTGCTGAGCAGGGGCCACTAAATCAAATCTTTCAAAGCTCCAAGACTTAAATAACAAGCCACATGGCGTGGAATAAGAGCCCCAACACAAGCTTGTTTTAGGTTTTGCTGCTGCTGCTGCTTGCCGTATCTCATTTTTCTTGCCATCGTGCTCACTGAAGCCCATCACACATTTAAAATTCTAGCACTGGTTTGTTGTTTTGTTTTTACTCTTTCAAGACCTCAAATAAAACCACAAGCACAATCCACTTTTCATCCTAACGCACTCATCATACCACTCTGCAAGCAAAACCCATGCATTTGCAACATCAAAAACGACAGCTCATGCTTTGAAATCCGTAAGAACGCCAACCGCTAAGCGCGCACTACCTTTACGTTTACAGGGACTCGAAAAGCACTGTACCTGTTCTATAGACTGCACACAGAATTCACAATCGCAGAACTCGGGGTAATCCTCATCGTCAGATGCCTCCGTGTCCTCATAAACTTCGATCTGTTCAGAAGTTGCGTTCTCATCAGCGAGCGTAAAAAAGTCATCTGGCTCGCTGTGCTCGGTCGTTTTACTTTGCACCACTTGATGGATTATTTCGTCCAGTTTTTTGCTGCACTTACTCTGAGGTAGAGAACCGTCCTTCTGCTCTGTTAGATCTAATGACGTACTACCAGAACCTGGCGGCTCCGGATCTTTGCAAGGATCTTTGCCTGATTGCAGCTCGATGGCGTTTTGCACAATCACCAAGTCGTTGGCGCCATTCTGGGGATCTTCGCTTGCGTTCAACTCGTTGCATTTTTCAACATCTGCTACATCCTTTTCAGAGGCGAATATAAACGTGTCTACATGTTCACGCGTTTCTGGCTCGCCATGGCCGTGTCTCGTTTCATCTAGAACTTCCGATTCATCTTCCGCTTTCATTTGAGCATCAGGAGTCAAATTTGCACTTTCGCACTTATCCGGTTCTATCTCAGAAACGTGGTCGTGTTTAACTTCTTTTTCGATGGGTCTGGAAACCTCGGTGAACTTTTCCGAGACCTCGTTTTCTGCAACGAAGTCGTGTTCCGCATCCCTCTCAAGGACAGCGAGTACTTGCTCCTGGCGTGTGCTCTGAACAGAATCGGGATCGGAGGTCTCGCTTTTGGAAATGCCTTCATCCACAGTGGGGGGTCCGTAAGTTTCACCTGCATTCTCAGAGGGGTCCGGTACAATCACTTCCTCATGAGATTCGACAACGTTTTCATCTTGAAACAAGACTTTAAAGTCCTGGTCTTCCACATCATGAGCTGTGGTATCATCGCTGTTAAGTTTCGGTCCATAATCTTCCTCGTCAGTGGGCTTTGGGGGTTCAAGGCAGGGTTTCGGGCTTTGAACGGCTTTGCATAGTCCAGCGCAAAGTACCTCTGCGTACGTTTTGTACATCTTTTTTCCTGAAGTTTCACTGGATTCCTGAGTATTTTCATGTGCTTCTAGTCCATCAGGTGTATACGGATCAGGGGTATCACCACTGACGTCATGTGACTCCTGTGTGCATCCAGGACAGCATTCGTCTGTTTCAAGATCATCATGTACAGGTTTATCATCATCATCATCATCATCGTTTTGAACAGGATAGAGCTCCTCAGGCTCATCGATAAAACTTTTAAATGACTCGTCTGTTTCAACGCTGCCTTGGCTTTTACCATCAATACAGTCAGCATATTCCTCTTCACTACATTCATCTAACGATGCTCCTTTCACAACTGACTCTCCAGCTTTGCTTTCATCATATTCAAGATCAAATGTTTCATTCATTGCGTTAATGTCACAAAGTTCAAACAGACGACAGGGTACGTCATATTTCAACTGTGCTTTCGCTCTCGTTTTGCACTCTCCACAAAGCGTCCCCTGCTCGCTGGAGGTATGCAGGGGTTCAATTACAGGTTCAGCTTCAGCATTCCGGTCACAGGAGAGCAACTCGTCACTCGGCTCGGCTCGGCTGATTGCAACGTGAAGGTCCTCGACACCACGCTGCTTTTCGAAGGTGTTATTCTGGTGACCGTCAACAGCAAGAAACTGAGAGAGCCAACGAGCTTCAAAGGTTTCCATCGAGCCCATAAACATCATATCGCTCTCTGCCCGCTTTCTAACCTCATCTGTGTTACGTTCTACAGGAGGGTTTTCTTCGGGGAGTTCAGAGGTGTGAAACACGGAGCGCTGTGTTCCAAAGGCCTCACACAATTCAGGGGAGTTTTCAAAAGACTCGCTTTGTTCCGAGTCCTCGGAATTCTGAGCAGGCTCACTGGGCTCGCGCTGCTCAGGAATTTCACGTTTCAGAAAGCATTTTCCACAACTTGAGCATTGTTCTGCGCGTTCGAGTTCGTTTAAAGACTGCTGGCGACAATCTTGTTCGGTATAATACTCGAAGCTCTGATTCTCCTCAGGAAAGTCATCAGAGCTCTCAAACAAGTCTGTACAGGATCCGTGACTGTTTTTTGCAGTTAACTCGCAGTCGTATGTGTTTTCTATTTGTCCAGCAGGTGGTTGCTGCTCAAGGGACCCAGAGAATCCAGCTGGCATGCTTTCTTTCGAGGCCTGGCACAGTTCAGGGGATTTAAAACGTGTGGTATGGCATTCACGGGGCATGTTTTGATTGTTAAGCTCACACTGTTCAAAGGATCCGCGTGGTTCTTTATCCAGGTCAAATCCAGCATTCGGATCTTGTTCGCTGTATTGCTCATACGAATCTGAAACGCTGATTTCTTCAGAACCTTCATCATCATCATCACCACCACTACCGTCCTCTTCTGAAGGTTGCTCGGATTCAGTTTCCTGCTCATAAAGCAGTTCAAGGTCTGATAAAACGAGCTCTTGGATTTCAGTATCTACCTGTTCGTAATACATACAAAGATCGGGCATGGCCTGAAATAAGGTAAACTCGTCTGGCTCGTGTTCTTCCGTTAGAGTTTGGTCACTAATGTTCGACTCCGTGCTATATTCAGAGCGTTCGTTGTTTTCAATCGAGTGGACACGATCGCTGCTTATTGAAAAAGACTCACTGTGCACCAAGTCGAATTCAGACACGCTGCTGCTCTCAGAACAATCCAGTTTGTCTTGCTCTGTTAATTCTCCACCGAGCTGTCCATTCTCGGTATGATCTCCATCAGGCTGCATTAATCCAGAAACGTTCTGGTGCACTGGAAGATCAACAGATGTTTTCTGTTCTGCAGAAATCATGCTCGATTCTGTCGCAATTTCCAAAGACTTACTCTCCTTTGTAAGACAATCTTGCTGTAAGACTTTTGAAGGGTCGAAACAGAGTTCAGCTGGCATATTAGCTTCAGGAGGTTCCTTTCTTGGTCTGCTTGTTTGGTGAGATTGTTCTCCACAAGGGACTTGGTGTTCCTGCATAAGTTACACAGTGCAGAAGCCATAAAAAAACAAAAAAAAAAAAACCCTCCACACGTTCTGCAAAGGGTGCAGAGCCCAGAGGGCAGACGCGCCTCAGCTAGTCTGTCTTTGCAAGTTTGTCGAGCCTGCAGGCTGCCTGGGACATCAGCAGAAGTGCACACGTTGACATGACAGGCGGATCTGAGTGACACCTCCCAAATCCTGCCTGTGCTTCAGCCCGCCTTCAGGAGACCTACAGATTTATTTTGGGGGGCTTCAGAGATGTGACAAATAACTCCTAGAATATCAAATCACTATTAAAAGCTGAAGTAAGGCATAAATCTGAAACGGACACCCAGCAGCGTCTTGACCACCTGATCTGCTACTAGTTCCTAACAGGCATGTTGTTTTCCAAGAATTAGTTTCAATTGCATTATGGGAGGCTTTGTTTTCTTCTAAGACACACCAACATTATATATATAGGCTATATATTGCTGTTTTTCAGACTAGACAGACTCATTCCATTTCACTTACATCGATTAAATCGGATTGAATCTTTGGTTAGGCAATGGAAACAACAATGATTTAGTCAATTCCAGAATGTTTGATGGCCACCATTATGATATTTCTTCACTGGCCACTGAGCGTTATGATGTAAACATGAAAAGGGTGTGAAGCAAGGCTTTGGTTTCTTCACACACACACACACACACACCCGATCACGTGGCTCTTGACCATCTTGAGCACTGATTGCCCCAAAACTTCAGAGCAGAATACAAACACTGGTGTAAGAAAGCCACCTTAAACTTTTAAAACCTTTAAGAAACCTCGGACAATGCCTTACTTTCGAGATGGTTCCATTCTCTTCCACCAGGAGTGGCGCGTTGTTATTGACGGGCAGCTGATCCGTTTCGTCATGACACAGGCAGCAGAAGAAGCTGTGGAAAAAACCACGGCTGCGGGGCTTCTTGGAGTTTGACGGCACGTGCACTGGAGCACCTGGACAAAGATGACAAAAAAAAAAATGCAAAACATACTCAACATCAATCCTGAGAATAGGATATTTACTGACAGATGTGGTCAGAAGTTTATATACAGGGAGATGAACATCATGGCGTTATTGAGCTTTCTTTTTCTCTGGCAGAACGAGTGTACAACATACATCTTTAATAAAAAAAAAAAGTTTTATTTACTTTACGTTGTCTGAAATCAGGGGCAGCACGGTGGTGTAGTGGTTAGCGCTGTCGCCTCACAGCAAGAAGGTCCTGGGTTCGAGCCCCGGGGCCGGCGAGGGCCTTTCTGTGTGGAGTTTGCATGTTCTCCCCGTGTCCGCGTGGGTTTCCTCCGGGTGCTCCGGTTTCCCCCACAGTCCAAAGACATGCAGGTTAGGTTAACTGGTGACTCTAAATTGAGCGTAGGTGTGAATGTGAGTGTGAATGGTTGTCTGTGTCTATGTGTCAGCCCTGTGATGACCTGGCGACTTGTCCAGGGTGTACCCCGCCTTTCGCCCGTAGTCAGCTGGGATAGGCTCCAGCTCGCCTGCGACCCTGTACAGGATAAGTGGCTACAGATAATGGATGTCTGAAATCAACAAGGTCAAAAATATACATAATCCCACTTGGATTATTAATTCAGTGGTGCTAAAAGTTCCAAAATGTCGTAACTTGCCAAGGCCTCTTAATGTCCTGTTAACAACGACGGATTTAAGTCTTCTTGTGGGGGACGTCATCGGACACCGGCACAGGTTTCTTCAGAAAATTCGAAGTAGCCGGCTTAAAAAAAAAAAAAAAAAAAGTAGTAGGTGGCTCTGGAATTTGCAACGGCAAAGCAACACGTCCAAGGCATGCTAATGCTCATGGGGTCTAGGGGCATGACCCCCCAGAAATTTTTTAAATTTACATGCCTTCTGGTGTACCGTCCGCTAGGGTTGGGCGGTATCCAAATTTTGATACCTTTAAACTGTCTCTGTGTTTTCCCGGGGTATACGGTATTACCGAGAAAAAAATAATATTTTGTTTCGGCCTACTGTGTAACGTGCGCCTATGCCTCAAATGTACTATTTAAAAGCAGCATAGCGAATTGTGTGCATTGTGGTATGGATTAAGCAGCAAAGCGAATTTTGTGCATTAAGAGATATTTCAAAGCATCACGCAACTCTTCCTTCATCTTGAAAATAGCATTCAACTGTCGTTTACACATGTCTGCGTTGAAACGCCATTTGCAGCACTATTTCACCTACTCCATCTAGGGCTGGGCGATTTTACGATTACGATGTTATTCACGATATAAAATCTCTACGATTAGAAATTAGACACGTACGATATGCCTACGATAAGCTTACGCCTTCAATAAAATTACTTCATCCGAAGTTTTGACAGACACGCGAATAGCCAATCATAACTAAACAGTACCGCACGTAACCAATCAGTTGGAAGAGAGCCACGTCAAGTTAGGTTGCGTGCACACACAAACACACACACACACGTGTAGCAGCAACGCACAGCATGGCTGTGGTGAAGTTTGCAGGAGCGCGGCATTTCTCCAACAAAGCGTGAAACAAAGCGATTATAACAGGGTTCCCGCGGGGTTTTAAAAGGTAGTTAATTAAAATAGGCTAAATTATGGCCAGTAAAAGGTAGTAAACGTAATCTGACGTGGTAGTAAATTTTTTTGACCCCCATCCAACTGGGCCTATGTGTTTTCTAATTCGTTTAATTAACCTGCATGCCATAATATCCATAAATTACTACATTTGGGCGAATTTATTTTTATGTATCGAGGAGGACCGCAGTGAGGAGTTGGTGGCGCATGCGCATTGAATTCCAATAACGGTCGAATCCAGTATAAATTTATACCAGAGATTGTTTAGTACGAGACTGACTTTGTTTATACGGCTCTAGTCGAATCTATCTGTTAACCCGACTGGCGACATCTGCACGAGAATTAAACAATGGGGAAATGCAAATTTTCAGACCTCTGGCTGGAGGAACCTGATTTTAAAGACTGGCTAAAGGCGGTAGATGGCAATCGGCGAGAGGCGCTCAGTGAAAAGTTGATCGAGGCACATGTAATGCGTTGTGTGTGTGCGCGCGCGCGCCTGGTGCGTTGTGTTGTGTGCGCGCGCGCCTGGTGCGTTGTGTGCGCGCCATTTGAGGCATCCAAAATGTGATGAGCAAATCTGTTGAACTGTTCAAATGATTAAGATTAACCCTCTAAAACACTGATCTCTGGGAGGAAGGTGTTGACTCTGCCCACGGGCCTTCACCACTACAGGACTGGTGCAAATGACTATCTTAAGCAAACTTGGCAATGTGTTGAGAGACTGCCAAAATAGGGCTTGGGTTATGTGTGTTTTGTATCTTTAGGGTGTGTGTCTTGTCTTTGTCATGTGTGTGCGCGCTGTGTGTGTGGGTTCGTGTTTGCCATTTGACCTGATCTAAATGTAATGAGTTGATGTACCTAAGCACATAAGATTTTTTGTGCAAATCTGTTCACCTGTTCAAAAGATTATTCCACAAACAAAATGTTGGCCATCTTGTACCTAATGTGAAGTGTTGACACACAAGGTTTAGTGCAAATCTGTGTACCCGTTAAGAGGTTATGGGCCACAGTTTCACAGTTCAATAAAATTATAACTTGTATGTGGAAGTTTGTTTTCTTTTATGCAAATATGCATTACTCCATGTGTAGCCCTAGCAATGGGAGGTTCTATTATGCGTCCAAAGGGAAAGAGTTACACTACCGGTACGTTCAGATTTTCTTTCTATCTTGTCTCATCAATCCAACTCTTTGGGTAGAGTTGTCACTAACTTATATGTAGCACATTCACTTGGACTAACACATACACTCAAAGATTACCTTGTTAAATTGTGAGAAAATGTCCAAATCCAAATTGTCGCTGTGGTAGTAAAAAAAATTGTGAAGGTAGTAAAAAGGTAGTAAATTCAACATAAAATATCTGTAGGAACCCTGTATAAAAATGAGCGAGAAGCCGACTGACCGGAGTTCTGAACAGGAAAGTCAGAGCACTGCCCTGGAGGACATCGTTGAAAAGAAGGGCCAGAGATCTTCGGTTGTGTGGAGGTATTTTGGATATTTAAAATCGGACATACAACAAAGTGTTACACAAAACCTTAAACACACTGACGTACAAGATTGCACTTTTTTTCTCCTTGCAGCATAAGGTTTACACGTCAATATGTCTTTTATGTTTATTTGAAAGCTGCTAGAATTTGCACAAATGATTAACAATGGTATATAGTTTTTATTTTTCAGTTTCAATTTATTCATTTGAACAAAAAGAACAAAAGAATGTGCATCCAGTTTGTTTTGGTTCTGTGAAACTTGAAGGCTTGTTAAGCTATTTTTGTTAATTAGGAAGGAACTACTAATTTGTAATGTTCATATTTTGAGCAGAAAATTAAAGAAAATACAAAAATGGTGATTTGATTTATATCGTGATATATATCGTTATCGAAAATTTTGGAAAAATATATCGTGATATAATTTTCTCTCATATCGCCCAGCCCTAACTCCATCAAAAAAAAGTACACGATGAGCAGGATCATACCCTTTCAAGCATGGGAAATAAAAAAAAGAAAAAGAATCAACCAACACCCAAGTCCGTTTAGACTGCGCGATAAACCATATTCTTCAGCGCAAATGAGGCGAACCTAATTCAAATGCGTGATAGCTGCACAAGGCAAAATCATATGGGCCCACGTCATGCCATGGCGGGGAAATTAATAATCAAATGGCCTTACCTTGCTTAAAACGTTGTCTTGATCACATAACTCCTTACAATTATTCCACTTAAATCCATACGGTTTAACACACCCAACAAAGATAGCAAGCGCATTGCTAATTCCCACCAGAAACCGAACAGTTTACGCTACGATGTTTTCTTCCGTTTCTTCAGTAGATGACATTTCAAACGTTTATTACCCACATCCCAAATGTCATACGTTATATTATTTTACCTTGTTGTTACTCATGTAACCTACTCAAAACACAACTCATTGGAGAGATCTCGTGGAAGTGGAGTACCCCAGGCTATGGTGTGCCTTAGGGGACATATTAGATTTTTCGTTTGGTTTGAAACCAAAATACTGCCACACTGCCGATGTTGTATTTTTTTTGCCACTAACTCGTTATCTTGACTTGCCACCTTTCAACCGCGGTCTCAGTCTCTTTTTTTTTTTTTTTTTTTAGATAGGACAGTATAGAGAGACAGGAAATGAGCGGGGGAGAGAGAGACGGGATCGGGAAATAACCTCGGGTCGGAATCGAACCCGGGTCCCCGGATTTATGGTACGGTGCCTTAGCCATCTGAGCCATGACACCCCCGGGCTCAGTCTCTTGCGAAGCTTTCTGTCAGACTCCAAAATGTCACGCAGGGTTGCCATGGTAACGACATAAACAACCCTGCACGCGATGAAAACTTCTTTAGGAAATTGATAGAATTAGTGAAAATACGATCACACAGTTATTCGGGATGATCTTCAATTTATTATTTTATATTATGACCTCATGTACTCCATATTTATTTAGATATTATATATTTTTTTTAAAATGACGGTAATGAGACCGATACCGTTGGTACTTTTGGATACCTCGGGATACCTTCTTACCGTAATACCGCCCAACCCTACCGTCCGCAAATAAATTACTAACCACTTCCCTGAAATTTCCCTCCAGATGCGTGTGCTTGACTTTCTCAATTACCCTCTGTAGTATGCTGCCTGGCTCTGTAACATAACTACATATGCTATGGCATGGTCACATGGTCCAGCTCAGCCAATCAGAGCATGAGAATTGATCAACAAATATGGTGTTGCTTCTGGTAATGCTAGACCCAAATTGAAGACAATTTTCGTGATGGAACAATTGGATTTGCAGCAAATTATGGGCAGTGGAGATGATATAAATTGCTTGAACAGTTAGGCAAGTTTTTATTTTTTCTGGGATCGAGTAGCCAGTGCAGACCATGTGTGTAAGTGGAGAAAAACACTGGTCGCCGGCGCTTGTTGACATCTCTGCCAGCACAAAAAAAAAAAAATCCGAATTTTGAGATGTGTGTGATTGGTTTTCTGTCACTCATCTGCACATCACATCAATGACATCAAGTCACCGTGTAGATCAATTCACCAGTCGGAGTGGCATCCTGATTCTCGTTCGTGAGGGGGTCAGCCAGGTTACTTCCTGGTCTCCTTCTCAGAAGTACAAGATGGGGATGGAGGGGGGCAGGGATGGGTTAACCTATGACCTCAGGTCTCTTCACCGGAAGCCTGAGCTAGGGGGAGGGGGGAATCTATTAAACAGCATATATAGTACTAATGTAGAGTAAAATCAGTCAGTCACTCTACCAAATAAACTGCAATTTATTCAAAACATTGAGTCTATAGTTTTACAGACATTGTTGCATTTTTTCCAGTTTGTGCGCAATTGTTAAGAATAATCTATAATAAAACCAGTCCGCATCCCACCAAGGTGAACTGGTTTAGTCTTGACTCTTGGTTGACCGTGTTGAGAGATCGGCAACGTACCGACGCTGGAGTGCCATATCAACACAAATCGACAGGAAATGGATAGGAAGGGTCTAGCCTGGGCCCGCCCATCCTAAGTGTGACGCAACACGAGGGCCTGTTGCAAGCTTAGTCTGGCAAGGCAAGCTATCTACAGCTCTTCCAAGCTCCCGAAAAATCGGGAGCCAATCAACTTTGAGCATCTCCAACGGCCCTGGGTAGAGGCGTGTTCAAGGCACTGACGTAGTAGAACTGCGACCGGAAGCCATAGCTTGTTTACAGAATCTATGCCGGAAGCGCTTCATTCACTAGAAACATTACGAACATGGAGCAGCGGCAAGCCTTTGACACAGCGGTAGATGCTGTATTGAAAGCATTCAACGGGAAGTTCTCATTAAAAACGGAGCAAAGAGCAGCCCTGGAGGTATTTATCTTCTTCCTGTTACTCAAGCAGTTTCCGTCGCGTCACATACGTCAGAGGAAAGAGTGATGTGATTGGTTTAAGCTTCGTCACAGCCTTTTCTGGCTTCGACCAGTAGCAAACTGAGGCATTTCAGGGAAGCGGGTCAACCACGCCTTTGGGAAATGGTTGGGCTTAATATCTTTGCCAGACCAAATGCTCGCAGAGCTTTGAAGTCGCGTTAGCCAGACCAGGAAGGGTCAGCCATCTGGTGCCCAGTTTAGGAAAAAAAGAGGAAAGAAGAAGAGAAGATGTATGCAAAAGATAAAAGTATGTAGCCATGTCATCATTTTAGAAGTATAATATTATGTATGCAATGAAACAGTCGAGTGCAACACTACATTTGTTAGCCTACGTTGCTTGCTATGCGATTACACAAGGGTGAAAATATACCGTTTTCTGTCCAGCTAGCTTACATAAGATCGAAGATAATTTCACACAGTTTAATCATGATAATGTGGGCACTGCATCAAAAATCTAACTAGCACATTTATTCTAATCATTTGATTATTTTTAGTTGTATTTATTGACTACAATTTGTCTCCATTTGCCTTTGTTACTTCTCTTCGATATGTCTTATTTTTGTACACATTTTTAATATATAGTGTTTCATGTTTGTGTCATTCTTGAATCTTTAAGTTCTGGGTATGACTTTAAACTGCAGCCGGTGGGGAGTCTCAGGTCCGGGAGGACTTGAGTATTGGGGAAAGAAAGTGGAGTTACCCCTTAAATCACCATTGCTCCCAGGTCTGCTCTGACCCGGAGTGGTAGCACCTGCCTGCGTTCCAGCTACGGGTTAAATAGTAACCCATATCACCAATAAGGCGCTGGCAGCAGGGCGCTTTTCAGTGTGGTGTGGCAGATGAACCCAACAGCGTCAATGGTACACCACCTGATGGCATGCAGAAGAGACACTCAAATGGCCAAAGGATGGAATCACTCGGCAAGTCAGTTGTCACTGCGGGTCAACTTCCATACCCGTCAGATCCGTGGCACTTTTGTGCACCACTTGGCATTAGGTCTGGAGATCCAGAGAGACAACACGATGGGGGCATGACATCATTTGTTTTACCTTACTGTGCAAGGCACTTTCTTAGGAGAGGAGAATAGTATGCAAGAGCTCACTAGGCTAGACATTCTGTGGCGGCTTGGCTGGGCCATTTGTTCTACCACTGTGGGCGACTCTGTCGCTCTGGTGCAGGCCTGGCAGCCCATCTGCGTTTCTGTGCATCCTAATGAAGCAATCATCATCGCTAGTGATGGACAGCCAATGACGAATCTTTAAATCACATTAATTGCCTTTAGTCATACTAATCATGGCACTGGGCAGGCGGTTTAAAGTTTGGCAGTAAGTATGTTGGCATTCTTTACTACATGTTCAGTTTTTCCAAATATCTGGGGGAAGGGGAAAAAAAAAAATGCAGAGTGGTCTTTTTTTTTTTTGCACTGGGGCAGAGGGGAATGGGAGGGGGATGGGGTTGTTTCGCCCAGGGTGCCATACAAGCTAGAACCGCCACTGCCTGTGAGTGATCAGCAACAGCTTCGTGTTAGCCTTTCTGTACCAACAAAGTGTTTAACAGCATTCATTGGACTGACCAACACATAGTACAATGGGAAAGTCCAAGCAGCTCAGTGCAGATCTGAGAAAGAGGATCACAGATTTACACACGCAGTCATGTCTCTTGGAGCCATTTCTAAACAACTGCAGATTCCAAGGTTATCACTTCAAACAACTGTATGCAAGTACAAGTTAATGAGAGAAACTTGGACACAGTTGGGTTTTTCAACAGGACAATAACCCCAAATACACATCAAAACTAGTTGTGGTATGGATAAAGCAGGATAACATGAAACTTAAATCAAATCCTCGACTCAGCCTGATCAAAAAATTTGTGCCCTGTGCTTAAAAGTCAGATCCGTGCTAGGAAACACAAATTTAATTGAACTCAAACAATTCTGCCAAGAAGTGTGGTCCAATATCCAACCAGAATTCTACCACAAGCTTGTTGACGGCTGCCAAAAGTATCTAGTCAAGGTGATACTTCGTAAGGGACATTTAACCAACCAGAATGTCAACGACATTGTAGCACATCTGGCCTGCCATCAAAACAACCATGATGACCAAAACATCAAACAGAACCGAAATGTGACAATATGAGAGAGGACCAACCTCCACGACAAACTGTTTACAACAGGAAAAAAAAAATTAACAAAAAGGACTAAATTTTGTTCCCCGAGGCAAGATCTGTCCAAAACATCGATCAGAACTGAATTCATATGATAAATGAGAGAGCAGATACGATTCTAGTCAGAAGAAAATATATACGTGTTGAGCTAATGACGAATTTGTTTGCAAAAAATTGACAATACAATGACCACGTTTTGTGCAGAAGGTCGAGTTATTTCAAATAAAACAAATCAGAACTGAGGGACGGAGGAGACACGATTTAACTGAAAATAAACAAATTGTTTACAACAGGAAAATCAATACACAAATGACCAAATTTTGCTCCTCAAGAAAAGATCTACCCAAAACATCGATCAGAACTGAAATCAGATGAGAAATGAGAGAGGAGATACCATTCTAGTGAGAGGCCTGGAAAATTCGTTAATTAGGTCTAATTATGAACTCGTTCGCACAAGATTTGACAAAACAACAAACAAGTTTTGTGCATAGTGATGAGTTCTTTCAAACAAAACCATCGGAACGGAAATCCGTGGAGACTCGACGGAGGAGATACGATTTTACTGAATTGTGGACGACGGACAACGGACGCCACGCCACGGCAACAGCGAATCGGCCTTATCGCCAGAGGAGCTAATAAAACATTAGGTGTGTTGTATGTATATTTTTTACCCTGATTTGATTTCGGAAAACCCAGAAGAAATTAAAACTTGTGCGCCAAATAATTGTTTTTTAAAGATATATGTTGTACAATCATTCTGTCCCAGAAAAAGACGAGTTCAGGTTAATAATTGAAAACCCAATAATGCCAGGACATTCATGTCCATTTGTATGCAAACGTCTGACTGCAACTGTCCATGTGACATGAGATTTTGTATTTTAGAGCACAGAAAGGACAAATTCTCAAGTGTTCTTTTGAGTCAAACAGCAGCTTGCACATTTAGCACAATTCCTTGGAGTGTATGGTTAGCTTGCATTGCTATTATGGCTGAGAGACACTCAGGGATGAGAGTGGGTGGTCACCAAAAAAGCAGAAAACAAGATGGCGCCCAAAGCCGGGGGTCTGGGAGGGATACCCCCCCCAGGAAAATTTTGAAAAATAAGGCCTTACAAACCACTTTTCCTGCAATCTGAGCTGTAGTAGATAAAAAATCTGTTGTCTTTTATATATTTACATGAACATGTGTTTCAAATCAATAGGAGTATTGTTTGAATTCAAAATAAAATCACATTCTACATTCACAGCGGTCTCAAAAGTAGCCGGTCACCGGCGGCAAATCGCCGGCTATGGCTTGTTATGCCGCCGGCTATTGTCAGTCGAGTCACAAAATTTAATATTAAATATTTCTGACAGCAAAAAAAGTTGTGAACGTAAATTACATCCACTATGTCATGTATGTCCGTTGCCGCGTCAACTGTGTTTACATCCTCGAGAGTGCAGCCATTACTGCCGCCTGTGTTGCCAGATTGTGTTTACATCCTCGACACGAGTGCAGCCATTACTGCCGCCTGCCTGTGTTGCCAGATTGCGCGTTTTACCGCCCAATTTGGGCGGTTTTAAGTGCATTTTGGCGGGTTTTGAACATATTTTGGGCTGTAAAACGTCAGCAGTATCTGGCAACATATTTTTTTACTTAATACAAGAAATTAATGGATGCCAATGTTTTTGCCAAAATGGTATTTTATTTTCCATTGTTTAGGCAGCTTCAGCATCATACTGTGAGATTCTGTTCAAATTGTTTTTTTTCTTCTATGAAGCCTGAGCCATTTATTTTATTAGTTTATAATTATTGTTTAATTTAGTCTTCAGGAGAGACTGCCTGCACACAGGACTAGTATTAATAGTTTTTTTTTCTTACATGAAAGCTGAGGCATTTATATTATATTTGAAGGTAACTTCATGTTGTGCTGTGAGGTTCTCTGCACTTTAACTTTTGAACCAACAGGAGCATTTGGATAAGTAAAGCCTATTTTTCTGCATTTTTGTAGTCCTGGTAATCTTTTATATTGGTAAAGTTGTTTATAGGACCATTTCTCAGTGTCTGTTTTTTTAATCAATAGTTTTTCAGTAATAACTTAATATTTAACATATCACTCAATTTTAAACAACCCCCGCGCCTCCCCCATAGTCTCCAAAATTTCTGTGGGAAACACTGGCGTGCGTAACAACGCTAATCAAGCTTAAGCTAGACGACCCGCCTCAAATACCCGTCCCGGGTAAATGTTATCCCAATTTTAGATGGCCTGTTCCAAACCATCCCGCCCCATGAAAAATTCGTACTTGCATATCTCTCTCTATATCTATATATATATATATATATATATATATATATATATATATCCCTGCACGCTTTGCGTGCATTGTGTCTGCCGCTGGCAGACATTTTACCATTTTGCACCCTGCTGTAAATTATTTGTACCCTGCTATTCTCCCAAACTTTGAAGCCCCTGCATTCAAGGGTATGGTTATAATTTATGATCAACAAAAATGACAAACTAAATTCACATTAAACGCAAGTTTTATTAATTATCAAAATGTTCATATAAAATAAAATTTCTTAGGGAGAAAAGGTCAGTCACCCTATGTCCTCATTGGTTGCATATGATTTCAAAGTCTTTTGAAATATTTAAGCTTTCAAAACTGTCAGCATTAATTCAGATTTACTGACCATCATATACATGTTCAATGTATTAAATCAAACGAGTGCTAAGTTTATGGGATAATGTCCATGTACACTTTATACAATTATTTATAGTTCACAGTCACTTCTCATTTTCATTTAATCATTTCGACGACTTCTTCAGCCTTTTGGCCAAAGACAAAAGCTTGTCTCTCTGTTTTTTATACCAGCATCGATTTCACGTACCTTCGCTTCGTCTCGCTTGTCAATTGTATTCGGCATTTTGAGTAAAAAAGCCGATACGAAAGAGAAACGTATTTTTGAAGCGCAGCGACGATGAACATGTGCAAGTTTCAATAAAATAGAACGATGCGGGTACTTTTGTAAGAACTGTTATGATTGGCTTTTGTTCTCTCCCACGCTCTTGTAAGAACTGTTATGATTGGCTATCATGCTCTCGCCAGCGATGTTTTGGCCAATTACATTGTAGAAAACACGTATTCTACCGCGAGACTTAGCGAGACTAAGACTACGTTCAGACTGCACCCTGAAACGACCCATATCCGATTTTTTTGCCCATATGCGACCTGTATCCGATTTGTTATTGACAATCTGAATGACACAGATCCGATTTTTTCACATGCGACCCAGGCCGCTTGGATATGTGGTCCTAATTCCGATGCATATCCGTTATTTTCACATGCGACTGCAGTCTGACCAGACAGGTCACATTCATGCGACCTACACATCATCAACAAGAGACAAACGTCACTATTCTACGTTGGCTAATCCCGCCTCTTTGGTGGAAAACAACATTTGTACAGTTTTCAGAATTTAAATAGACTTTTATAGAATTGATCAAGCTAACAGTGGATTTGGTAGGGACCTGGATGTTGATCTGTTAGCCTGATTAAATAAAACAGTTTCTATAACTGATTTATAACTTAAACCATCCTGTATTACAAGATAAGATTGTTCTGGAAATTTCCAGTAATTTGACACCTTCGGTCTCATTAGTCTGCTGCCCACATTAATCAGATTATTGTGCGAGTTCCGCCGCCGCCACAAAAACCACATCGCCAGGTCTCGCCTCGTCTCCATAGCAAACTGCACTGGTGTTTCTGCACCTTGAGCCAGCGCTGAGAGAAGTTGCAGAATTCAGCTGGCTATAAACATTTATAAAAATGTAGAAAAAGTTTATTAATATGACGAAATAAATATGTGCAAATTATTAAGCCTGAATTAAGAGTTTGGTAACACAGCGGCCGTATCCCAAACGACTGCCTACTGAAGCTCGAGTGCACTATATAGAGTTTAAAAATCCATTACTTCCTAGTAACATGTAGTGCACTTATATAGAAATTAGAGAGACATTTAGGAGTCAACCCTCGTTACCAGGCTACACGTTTTCATTTCAGTTCAGAAACAAAAACACACACGAGACCTCACACTAACACTAACCAGATAATTAAACAAACAAACCAAAAAAAAATCATTAAACATGAAGAGTGCGCTTTTTTTTTTTGTTGTTTACGTATTACGTAGATGTGCTTATTACGTGTCAATTTGCGCATGCGGGACACTTTTGGGTCGTTTTCCATTCATATTGGAGATCGCATACAAGTCTCATAATTGGTAATGTGAACGGCCTAACAAAAAAATCGGATTTCACAACAAATCGGATATGGGTCGTTTCAGGTTGCAGTCTGAACGTAGTGTACAGATGGCGAAAATGTAAACATGTAACATCGTCGTACGCTTGAGTATCACGAAGAAACATACCCCAACCCCCCTCAATGAAAAAAACCATCTCAACGGATTTGGCATAATATCGATTTTCGCTCAGAAAAAGCGGAAATCCGCCGAAAAGCGGAAAACTCTCATCCCTGGACACTACAACATGATCACAATACAAAACAAAACGCAACCATACAAATGAACAACAAATAATCCAAACACAACAAAATCGACAGAAACAACAATAAAATATTTTCTCCCAACATAAATGCTTCCTCACTGTAATTAGAGAATCTCATCTCATGATCTCTAGCCGCTTTATCCTGTTCTACAGGGTCGCAGGCAAGCTGGAGCCTATCCCAGCTGACTACGGGCGAAAGGCGGGGTACACCCTGGACAAGTCGCCAGGTCATCACAGGGCTGACACATAGACACAGACAACCATTCACACTCACATTCACACCTACGCTCAATTTAGAGTCACCAGTTAACCTAACCTGCATGTCTTTGGACTGTGGGGGAAACCGGAGCACCCGGAGGAAACCCACGTGAACACGGGGAGAACATGCAAACTCCGCACAGAAAGGCCCTCGCCGGCCACGGGGCTCAAACCCAGGACCTTCTTGCTGTGAGGCGACAGCGCTAACCACTACACCACCGTGCCGCCTAATTAGAGAACACAACAATTATATTTCCACAGCTGTAGAGACAAACTACAAAATTGCAGCTTGCCCTAAAATATAATATCTTGCTAAATTGTAACACATCAAACCATGGTCACTTTACACCTCCTGCCTAGATGAGCTAGTTTTCTATTTACGGCATGGTGTTAATTTGTAATTCCAGTGTCTTGCAAAAGTATTCATCCCCCTTGGTGTTTGTCCTGTTTTGTCGTGTTACAAGCTGGAATTAAAATGGATTTTTTGGGGCGTTAGCACCATTTGATTTACACAACATGCCTACCACTTTAAAGGTGAAAACTGTTGTTTTATTGTGACAAAAAAATAAGATGGAAAAAACAGAAATCTGGACTGTGCATAGGTATAGACCCCTTCGCAGTAAACGTCATTCATACGTAAGCGGAAATTGCGCGCGCAGCCTGGACCCAAAAAAGACTCAGCAATGCCTAGTTGTTGTGTTGTCGGGTGTCAGAATCGTAGCAGTGATGGGGTTAAAATGTTCAGAATTCCAGCAGGATCTCACCCATTCCAAAAAAATCGCCGACGTCTATGACTACAAGCCATCAAACGTGTAGACTGGGATGAAAGCACCATCAAAAATGCGCGGGTTTGCAGCGCCCACTTCATCACAGGTAAGATCAGGCTATTTATTAAATCTTTCTTTTTTATTCTTTCTAGTCTTCGTTTATTTATGTAGCAAAATACTTTGGTAACGTTTGTCTGATTAGCTGGGTCACAGTTACACAATGTAATGAATATTATTAGCATGTTAACTTAGCTTTGCATGCAGTTTTGTTTGTAGGAGAGGTCTCGCTTGACTCAAGCAGTCCAGATTTTGTGCCATCATTATTTGTGTATGCCGAAAATCACAATTTTAAAGCAAGGATGGAAAGGTAAAATTGTGTGCCCTCGCTCTAAATGCCAACTTGCGTTGACTGCTCTAACCTAGCTCCCGCCCCGTTCAGTTTCATTTCTGCTCTCTGCCTCTCGCTTTTTACGCAGCTCTGATTTCTCTTAGCTGCACTCTTTACACTATCATTCCTTTCATGCCATTACCTCCTGCAAATTGCTGTTTAGTGTTGGGATTTGCTGTTGTAGCTAAAGCCACATTGCCATCACATCACTGGCATAATTTGATTAAAACAAAATGAATATGAATGTCCCATTGTTAATCAAGTTGTACATGCCCGCACATAACATAATCATATGCGTCTAAAGACTTGTAGGCACGAAGTTTTCCGTGGGTGTACACTGAAGTCTTGTCAATAAGGTACGAGTATATATCTGGCCATTGTATACCAGGGAACTTACTAACATTGTCCGTCCACTCTTTAATTAAATACGGATCCGGTAGGCGATGTCCACTTGTTAGAGTTAACTTATTTATGTAGCATTCTTGATCTTGTAACGACAATTGTTTGGCATAATCTGACAGCTCATAATGCCGGTCTATGGGCAGCGCCATTGTTTCTGAGTCCAAGCTGCACGTGCATCCTGGCAACGGTCGGTTTGTTTACAAACATGCGAAGGGGTCTATTCACTCCCCCAAAGTCAATACTTTGTCGAGCCACCTTTTGCTGCAATTACAGCTGAAAGTCTCTTGGGGTATGTCTCTATTAGCTTAGCACATCTAGCCACTGCCCATTCCTCAAGGCAAAACTGCTCCAACTCCTTCAAGTTAGATGGGTTGTGTTGGTGTACAGCAATCTTCAAGTTATGCCACAGATTCTCAATTGGCTTGAGGTCTGGGCTTTGACTAGGCCATTCCAAGACATATAGCTTTAGCAGTATGTTTAGGCTCATTGTCCTGCTGGAACGTGAACCTTCGTCTCCGTCTCAAACCTCTGGCTGACTCAAAACAGGTTTTCCTCCAGAATTGCCCTGTATTCAGTGCCATCCATCTTTCCTTCAGTTCTGACCAGCTTCCCTGTTCCTGCAGATGAAAAACATCCCTACAGCATGATGCTGCCACCACCATGCTTCACTGTAGGAATGGTGTTCTCAGGGTGTTGGGTTTGCATCACACATGGTATTTCCAATGATGACCAAAAAAAAAATCAATTTTAGTTTCATTTGATCAGAGAATCTTCTTCCATGTGTTTGGGGAGTCTGCCACATGCTGTTGGGCAAACTCCAAACGTGTTTTATTTAAGAAATGGCTTTTTTCTAGCCAGTTTTCCATAAATCCCCGCTCTGTGGCATGTACGGCTTAAAGTGGTCCTATGGACAGATACTCCCATCTCCGCTGTGGATCTTTGCAGCTCCTTCAGTGTTATCTTTGGTGTCTTTGTTGCATCTCTGATTAATGCCCTCCTTGCCCGGTCTGTGAGTTTTGGTGGGTGGCCTTCTCTTGTCAGGTTTGTAGTGGTGCCATATTCTTTCCATTTTGCTATAATGGATTTAATGGAGCTCCGTGGGATATTCAAAGTTTAGGATAGTTTATATAGCCCAACCCTGATCTATACTTCTCCACAACTTTGTCTCTGACCTGTTTGGAGGCTCCTTGGTTCTCATGTTGCTTGTTTAGTAGCGTTGCAGAGTCAGGGTCCTTCCAGAACAGGTTGATTTATACAGACGACATGTGACACTTTGATTGCACACAGGTGGTTCTTAAATCAACTGATTATGCGAGTTATGAAGTGAATTGGTTGAACCAACTCTTATTTCAGGGTTTCATACGAAAGGGGGTGAATACCTATGCACACTCCAGATTTCTGGGGTGGGTTTTTTTTTCCATCTTAATTATTGTTTATGTCACAATAAAGAAACCATTTTCACCTTTAAAGTGGTCGGCATGTTGTGTAAATCAAATGGTGCTAACCCTCCGAGAATCCATTTTAATTCCAGCTTGTAAAGCGACGAAACAGGACAAACACCGAGGGGGATGAATACTTGTGCTGTCGGATTTTGTCGTTTCATGGTAGAAAGCAAGATTCACAACAATAACGTAATTGTACTCATATTTCTGCATCTGTATAATCGCGTACTATTGTGTTCAAAAGCAAACCATCTCTGCAAAAACAGTTGCCTTGAGACATTACTGCGTGTTATTCATTTGAAAAAGGATGAAGCCATAGACAGCAGTCGTCAACTGAAAACAGATGCTCACCACACCCACAGGATCCGAAACACAGGCGGTATTCCTTCCACTCCCTGCATTCCCTCAACAACAACAACATATTTCATGTTAGTCACTCACTCCGGGCCAAGATTATCTCACATAGCTCAGTGCTATTTGCTAATAACTCGGATATTTGTCAGCAAGTAAAGCAAATGTACGCAGGGGTTCAGTGAATAGTGAGACATTACGGGGAATCCTTGCGATTAGCGACCTATGTTTGGCTCTGGAGGAACAGCGTGTAATGCAGGGTACGTGAACGGTGACGAGTGCTAGTCTTTGGCAACACAAAATCTTGTCAACTGCAACTAAGATGAAAGAGGTCCTGTCAGCATGAAAGGTTAGCAAGTCGCTCAAAATTCAACTCGGCTCATTTGTATAAAGACAGCTTTTTCAAAACTGCACAAATCATACGTACGCTACGACAAAGATAGCAAATTAACAAGGTAGTGCGTGCGTGTATGTTTTAAATATAGGACAGCTCTCGTGAGAGGTGTATTGGATTAATCACCCCTATGACATGACCCACATTATAAACCTTGGCCTCATTCAACCTCGATTGGTGGGGGACGAGTGTCCATAAAAGTGCACAAGATCTCCAGGTGCGTGTGGTCTTTTACTGTCTCACCACAGAACATGTCGAAAGTCTTCCACCGAGAACCTGGAAGACCTTATTATAGGTTGTCGCAGCGTTGGTCGGAATCCTAACCACCGTGAATGGACAGTAACGGGAAGACATGAGTGAAGGAAGAGACCCGAGACGAAGCCTTGTGAAGAAACATCACGCTTCTCTCCTCTCTGTTGACTCTTCTGATGTTACATATCGGCGCTTTAAATAGAAACAGATGGGCAGCTGCTGACAGTAGTCAATGATGGCACCCTCCATATATATTATATATAGCGCACTCCGTTCAGGCCATAAACGGAGACGCAAAACAAAAAACTCTGTTGCGTGTCCGACTCTGCCAAGCCAAACGTTTGTCTTGTGAAAATATACTCGACAAAATGATTACACAACGTGTAAATTGAACAAAAATACTCTGAGTTTCATACTCATTTTGAACTCATCCTCCATGTTAGGCAGTGTTGTTGTGGATATTGATAATGAGATTAGATTGCGGGATTTATTTTTTTCCCCCCCTTCTGCACGCAGTCCTGCTCCAACCAGGTCACAATTAAAGGTATCTGATCCGAGACATTTTTAAACATCTCCCTACTGCTAATCCATTACGGATAGAGACCCCTGTACATCTGAGCTAATGACTGTGATACGTGATCCCCTTTTTACAATCTAACAACTTGTTTCACGCCAGCGGCTGGGAGTAAGAGGGGTAGGCAGGTTCACTTGCGTTGTCACAACATTTTAATCTCCGATTGCAAGCATACGGCATAGTGCAAATACTTTCAACTATAGACTTGCCAAAAAAAAAAAAAACCCACACACACAACCACAACACACCCTTCTGATTTATTTTATTGTTGTTTGGTCAAATCTACTTTTTTTCATATGTAGTAAAAGTTTCAGAGATTTACATTTAATTCCTTAATGATTGCTTCAATAGTGTGCTTTATCTTAAGTTACGGTCGCACTAGCGCTCTCGATGAAAAGGAGGCGTTTTGGTGGCGAGGCATGGTGATATACATACAGGCGAGCTAAAAGTTGCGATCACACAGCAGGCGAACGCTTCACCGTCACGCCTTCACTCGCTCACAGGACCCAGCCGTTATGGGAAACGCCTGATCCGGATTTGAGCGCAATCAGCACGCATATATAAGGACACTGAGGCTTTGCAAAGTATGATCATTATCACCGTCACGTTTGTTTCTCGCCATGTTTATGACACTGCTTTCCGTTTCGTTTCTGTAAATATCACGCCTGCTAATAAACACTCTTCCTGCACTTAGAGCCATCTCCCATTGCATACCTGACACAATACTTCACAAAGTCTCTGTGAAATTAGCGTCCTTATACGAGCGTGCTGATTGCGCTCAAATCAACATCAGGCGTTTCCCATTACGACTGGGTCCCAAGCGCGTGCACGATGCACTCCGAAGAACCCCGAATGTAAATGCCGCTGTGTTGACGAGGTTCCCACGAGCATCAGGGACATGGATTTGAGACAAATGCATCTCATGAGCTTTGGGAAATATTCCTGAACTCATCTGAGGGTATTCGCTGCTTAGTTTACCAATGAAAAACAAAGATCGGTAGCAAATTTCAATGAAATTTTTTTGTGACGTTTTTGGCCACTCACGAGCTGGAGACAACAAATAAACAACTCGTGAAGCTCGGAAAACAAATTGCCATGTATTGCACAATTGGTGGCGATGCTACCAATTTTTCATCGCCAAGTATTCGCAAACCCATCACGAGCTGTAGTGGGACCAAGACCTTAAATAACAAGCATAAATATTCTGTCTAGCCTTTTAATCTTTCATACGTAAAGCAATTTCAAGGTTCAGTCACAAATCACTTATTATTATTATTATTAGACACCAACACGTGTCTATTATAAACATATTTCTGGCTAAATTGACCAATTTAAAGCAGAACTGAAGTCATTTTTAAACTTGCTTTATTTCTTAATTAACGTGTTATTCAATTCCGTTTTTGGTTTTAGTAACCTTATATCGTCACTCGTATTGGCAACTAATTGCAATTAAATATTCTACTTATCGGCCTGTTCGGTTTTTAGCCGTGTTGAATTTAGTTCGTTTGGTCCACGGCAGGACGACACGGTGGTGTAGTGGTTAGCGCTGTCGCCTCACAGCAAGAAGGTCCGGGTTCGAGCCCCGTGGCCGGCGAGGGTCTTTCTGTGCGGAGTTTGCATGTTCTCCCCGTGTCCGCGTGGGTTTCCTCCGGGTGCTCCGGTTTCCCCCACAGTCCAAAGACATGCAGGTTAGGTTAACTGGTGACTCTAAATTGACCGTAGGTGTGAATGTGAGTGTGAATGGTTGTCTGTGTCTATGTGTCAGCCCTGTGATGACCTGGCGACTTGTCCAGGGTGTACCCCGCCTTTCGCCCGGAGTCAGCTGGGATAGGCTCCAGCTTGCCTGCGACCCTGTAGAACAGGATAAAGCGGCTAGAGATAATGAGATGAGATGGTCCACGGCAGGCGTCGCTTATCCACACGATCTTCACGAGACTTGTGCGAGACTTTGAAACGTGAAGTGTCAGCCAGGTGTCAGTGCTGCCATTTTGAAAACTGTTTTCCAAACGAAATATTGCGCAAAAACGAGTTTAAATGGCGATTACTGCCGACTTTTTTCAAACTTTCCTGATTGCTATCAAAACAAACAAAACTTCCGGCTTGATTACGTCAGCATTCGAAAGAGGGCGCGCGCGTCTTTTGACAACGTTGGCAGATGTCGGTCACTTAGATTTCTGCTGTACGTTTTACTTCCGTCCTACGATGTCTCGCACAGGTCTCAACAAATCTCGTTTACGGCCATTGCTTTGACATATGGACTGATTTTTTACAGAGCATATTTCAAACACTCAGAACTTGCTATAGCAGCGACAAAATGGCGATCAAAAATGCATTCCTGTATTTAATAAAATGAGATAAATAGAATGATTTAAAAAAAAGGTCTTCAGTTCTCATGTAATTCTATTCACGAGAAAAAAAAGGTACACCAGGAATCCAAAGGGCATTTTTACTTTAATTTGTATATTATTTGTTGCATTTCAGACAATTATTTTATTACAAGTACCCATTTTAGACTTCTCAAAAGAAAATTATCAAATTTTATCCTCAAATGTGAACAATCAATCAATAAAACTTTATTAGAAAACAACCATACAAGAAATAAATAGTTTAATGATAGAAATACTACACTAAACCCCAAACCCCTTCTAAATCAGGTCAGATTGATTCATTTAACAGCAGCATAAAGGCCAGAAAAAGAAAAAAAAAAAAAGCTCAAGACAATGAGAGCATGTCCTAAATAAAAGGTCTGCAGCTCAACTGGAACTCTATCCGTAAATGCATCCCTCTGGAGGCCCCACTAAAGCTCCTCTTGCTCACCATCTCGCTCACTCTTACAGACCCTGCTGCTGGAATGCAGCCATTTTGCCGGCCCATAATCCTGAGCCGCGCAGCGGGGCCCAGCCAAACCAAAATAGGAACAGGAAGTGAAGTAAGATGCTATGTCTGTACAGCCTCCACTGTATCACGTTTCACACAACAAGGCAGGCACAGAGCAGACAAGACTGCAAACAACCCAAATTACCCACAATGCCAAGCACACAGGCATTGAAATGCCACAGAAACCCTACAGTGTCAGTGAGCGCAGCTGCAATTGCTATCATTTATTTTTGTTGACAGGCTTGCGGATAATCACAGATTTTGCTAAATGGTACAAGATGTTTGGGTAATGCAATACAGCCTCCTCTACAGGAGTCAAACATGGAACACAAACATGTGAACATGGTTCAGATCACTGGGTTTGCTTTTGTAAATATCATGCTGGGTAAAGCTAGTTTAGCGAGACGGTACACGGAGCCTGTAAACGTCACGTCACTGCAATTAGCTGTCAAAAACAAAATTACAAATACTGGCGACAGGTAACCTCACTAACTTTTATCGAACTTGGCAACAGGTCTAGAGTTCGATTCTCTAGCTGTACTCATGTTCTTAAAGGAGATACGAAGAGCCTTGCTTGAAAGTTTGTGAAGCCTTTAGAATTTTCTATATTTCTGCATAAATATGACCGAAAACATCATCAGATGTTCACACAAGTCCTAAAAGTAGATAAAGAGAACCCAGTTAAACAAATGAGACAAAAATATTATACTTGGTCATTTATTTATTGAGGAAAATGATCCAATATTACATATCTGTGAGTGGCAAAAATATGTGAACCCCTAGGATTAGCAGTTAATTTGAAGGTGAAATTAGAGTCAGGTGTTTTCAATCAATGGGATGACAATCAGGTGTGAGTGGGCACCCTGTTTTATTTAAAGAACAGGGATCTATCAAAGTCTGATCTTCACAACACATGTTTGTGGAAGTGTATCATGCCACGAACAAAGGAGAGTTCTGAGGACCTCAGAAAAAGCGTTGTTGATGCTCATCAGGCTGGAAAAGGTTACAAAACCGTCTCTAAAGAGTTTGGACTCCACCAATCCACAGTCAGACACATTGTGAACAAATGGAGGAAATTCAAGACCATTGTTACCCTTCCCAGGAGTGGTCGACCAACAAAGATCACTCCAAGAGCAAGGCGTGTAATAGTCGGCGAGGTCACAAAGGACCCCAGGGTAACTTCTAAGCAACTGAAGGCCTCTCTCACATTGGCTAATGTTAATGTTCATGAGTCCACCATCAGGAGAACACTGAACAACAATGGTGTGCATGGCAGGGTTGCAAGGAGAAAGTCACTGATCTCCAAAAAGAACATTGCTGCTCGTCTGTAGTTTGCTAAAGATCACGTGGATAAGCCAGAAGGCTATTGGAAAAATGTTTTGTGGACAGATGAGACCAAAATAGAACTTTTTGGTTTAAATGAGAAGCGTTATGTTTGGAGAAAGGAAAACACTGTATTCCAGCATAAGAACCTTATCCCATCTGTGAAACATGGTGGTGGTAGTATCATGGTTTGGGCCTGTTTTGCTGCATCTGGGCCAGGACGGCTTGCCATCATTGATGGAACAATGAATTCTGAATTATACCAGCGAATTCTAAAGGAAAATATCAGGACATCTGTCCATGAACTGAATCTCAAGAGAAGGTGGGTCATGCAGCAAGACAACGACCCTAAGCACACAAGTCATTCTACCAAAGAATGGTTAAAGAAGAATAAAGTTAAATGTTTTGGAATGGCCAAGTCAAAGTCCTGACCTTAATCCAATCGAAATGTTGTGGAAGGACCTGAAGCGAGCAGTTCATGTGAGGAAACCCACCAACATCCCAGAGTTGAAGCTGTTCTGTACAGAGGAATGGGCTAAAATTCCTCCAAGCCGGTGTGCAGGACTGATCAACAGTTACCGGAAACGTTTAGTTGCAGTTATTGCTGCACAAGGGGGTCACACCAGATACTGAAAGCAAAGGTTCACATACTTTTGCCACTCACAGATCTGTAACATTGGATCATTTTCCTCAATAAATAAATGACCAAGTATAATATTTTTGCCTCATTTGTTTGACTGGGTTCTCTTTATCTACTTTTAGGACTTGTGTGAAAATCTGATGACGTTTTCGGTCATATTTATGCAGAAATATAGAAAATTCTAAAGGGTTCACAAATTTTCAAGCACCACTGTGTGTGTATATATATATATATATATATATATATATATATATATGTGTGTGTATTTTTTTTTTTTTGAGAGTTAAAATCAACTACAAAGTTGTCATTGGAGCTGTCCCGCTGAGCCAGCCAGCCCTGAGTGCGTGACGTCACAGTAGGAACCGATTTTAAGGCCGAGGCCTTTTACAGCTATAGACCAAAGTCATATCAATAAAAATTTATGGTGAAAGTAAGAAATCCCGTTACCGACTTGCTCAACTAAGACTTATTTGACTTCATTGATTGTGGGTTGACTCTCATTAACACAGTATAGGTGTTATAACTTATGCAAGAGACATGTACATGCATGCATTTTCACTGATAAAACATAAAAGGCTAATTAAATAATCAGATGAACTGAGACAATCACATTCTGGAGCAAATTAAATAATATTATACCGCTAACTTAAACACACAATACAAGTTAGATTAGATTAGATTCACTTTATTCATCCCACATCGGGGAAATTCACGTGTTACAGTAGCAAGAAAATGTCAAACAGATAACAAATAAAACTGAAATAAAAATTAGACAAACGAAGGATTAAATACAGAGGGCTATTTGCATTATCGACCGTGAAAAAGTATAGAAGAATTGCCTTATTGAGAGGCTCGGAAAAATTGCACATTACAGGTAGACTCTGTATATATACATAAATAATATATATAAGTACGCATAAAAATAGTTTACATAGTTGCATGTATTAATCTAAATGCAGGTAAACGAGTGTTTTTTTTTTTTGTTTCATATCCAAATGAGAGTCGCATCTCACCCGTCTGCGTTCTCGCTTCTTGAAGGCCGACCTTGTGGCTGACTGTTTTGAAACCATCTGACTTTCAGTTGTTCATTCAGTTCTCCGTTCATTCGCTTCTTCCACGTAAGGGTGAGATATTGCTAAAGAGTGCATACCTCAGCCAGGCCACATATTCAGACTTGCATCAAAATCTTATAATAATTAATTACATTTATATAGCGCTATAGATTTATGCACATTCACTGGATATGAGCAATCACGCGCTCCGATTGGCTACTATACTACGAGGCTCAGTTCATATACCATGCATACAGAAAAACAAAATGGAGGGGCGTGTTGCTGAGCCAACCGAAATAAAAACTACTCGAAAACAAAACCCCAAAAATACAAAATAAATAAAAAAAAGCAACGAAATATGGAATAAAAATTATTTGATGGCAAGAACGTATCTTTTTTTTTATTTTTCAAGAATTATCATCACATTTTTCACAAATTGCTCCTGTCATCTCACCGGTTTGTTTACATTCTAAGCATTTTGTATCAAGTTTTTATTTATCGAATTTGCAAAAAAATTAAAACGCGCATGTGCCGTTTCTCAAAATCTAGTGAATGTGGATAGAATAAAACAATTATTCCACTAAGTCTTGTTGTACACAGCTTATAGCCAACTCGGTACACTCTATAGCGCTTGACAATTTAAAAAAAAAAAAAAATGCAACTCGATCAATAATGATACTTCAAGTCTAAAATCACTACAGAATAAAAAAAAAAGGAAAAAAATTGTTAATTTTCAATTAACAAATCAGAGTCTAAGAAGCATAAGCTGATTTAAACAAGATCAACTGTGAGCTACTGCTCACTTACGTATCTAGTCTGGCTAACACAACTTCAAAGCTCTGCGAGCATTTGGTCTGGCAAAGATATTAAGCCCAACCGTTTCCCAAAGTGCGTGGTTGACCCGCCTCCCTGAAATGCCTCAGTTTGCTACTGGTCGAAGCCAGGAAAGGCTGTGACGAAGCTTAAACCAATCACATCACTCTTTCCTCTGACGTATGCGACGCGACGGGGCTAACTGGTAGATTAAACTCTTACCGAAGCCGGTCGGGAGCAAGGCGAAAACGTCCTTCCTTTCAATAAATACCTCCAGGGCTGCTCTTTGCTTCGTTTTCAATGAGAACTTGCTCCATGTTCGTAATGTTTCTAGTGAATGAAGCGCTTCCGGCATAGATTCTGTAAACAATCTATGGCTTCCGGTCGCAGTTCTACTACGTCAGTGCCTTGAACACGCCTCTACCCAGGGCCGTTGGAGATGCTCAAAGTTGATTGGCTCCCGATTTTTCGGGAGCTTGGAAGAGCTGAAGATAGCTTGCCTTGCCAGACTAAGCTCGCAACAGGCCCTCGTGTTGCATCACACTTAGGATGGGCGGGCCCAGGCTATTACGTATCCCCCCCCGCTCTCGCTTACATCAGAATGCAAGCAATTGAAGGAATAGGACATTTATTATGAATGTTGACTTCGACAAATAATGAACCCTGAAACAAGTAAAGTAAAGAGCAGTGTCTCTCCCCAGGGATTTCAAACAGCATCCTGGTAAACTGTCATTTTGAAATCACATTTTGCTTCTTGAAGTGACGTCAAAATCCACCCTATATGTTTCGTAAATACATTCAGTCGGTAAACAGGAAGTTGATGTGCGACAGACCTGAAAACGGCATACATGGTATAGAACCCCAAGCTGAAGCTTTGTACCAAATATCAAGCAGTTGTGATTTGTAGTTGCTGAGAAAAGTGACGGAAATTTTGTAAATCCACGCTATAGAGGTTTTTGACCCACGTGACCGTTGCCATGTCGACAAGTAGATGGCGCCATTTTGGCGGGCACAACAATGGCGACTCCCGCTAGCCCAACATGTGGGTTATCGAACCTACTTTAAAGATTTGTCAAAAAATATGTATTTTCCCAGCATGCGTTGTTTGAATGGTTGCCATGACAACATATGCAAAGATTTCCAACAACATTTTGTGGCAAAAAAATTCCATAACAGTCTACTTCAACGTGATACCAAATAAAAGTAAATTCACTGCAGTTAGAAAAATAGTGTCCAGGTTGAGAGAGAGTTAATCATATAGAAAAACGCATAGTAATTAATATGTCTAGTATTGAATTCTAGTTTTATCCATTGCATATTCACATCTAAAAAGTACAACCCACCCAACAACATGACTCTGCCTCGCCTGAGGGCACCGTGTATGTTAAACCTAGACTACACGTAAGCCGCACAAACACTAGTAAGAAGCCCGGTGCCAGGTAGCCCCATTGATGAGGCCGAGCGGTCCCCGTCTCACGTATATAAAACCATGGATGTATAAAGATAAAACCATCGTAGCCTGACTAGTGGGGCTCGGTGCCAGGTAGCCTGAACACCGCCTAACAGGGCTTACGCGTAGGCTAGGTGCTAGGCTACATGTATAATTTGTCATTTATCTCGCATACGATATCTTTAAACTTTTGGAAAAGTTACCTGAGACAAAATGTTCGCCACACAAACACGTGTTTTCGGTGGGCTGCCAATTCTCTCGCCTGATCGCCGCGATCCACTTTTCGCGACGCTGTCGATCGGCCGGGAACCTATGGAACGTTAATCCAGGTTTATCCCCTCTTCTGTTGTGGCAGCTAACTGCACAACATGTATCAGGCATTCTACGATAAAAGTAAGCGATGAAGAAGATGGATATTACAAGCGTTGTTTGCTGATAAGCGTGGCTTTGTTTGACCTCCAAAATGGCGGCGTAAACAGTCTCACGTGACCCTATGACGTCAGGTCGAAAACCTCTATATGTTTCATAAACACATTCAGTCGGTAAACAGGAAGTTGATGTGCAACAGACCTGAAAACGGTATACATGGTATAGAATCCCAAGCTGAAGTTCGCTACCAAGTATCAAGTGGCTATGATTTGTGGTTGCTGAGAAAAAAGGTGCTTCGGACGGACAGACAGAGATAAACCAGTATACCCCCCCCCCCCCTCCTTTGGAGCAGGGGGTATATAAGAAGGTGGTTTTCAATTGTTTCTTGAAATTGTTAATGTTTACACATGACTTAAGTTCTCTTGGCAAGGTATCCCAGAACTTGGGACCTGCGTAAGCTTCCACCAAATCAACTTCTCTTCATACTAGTAACCACCAAATCATTGTTATTGTCTGCTCTAGTTCTTTTTACGAGCCTCTTCGTTCCAAGTTCTTCAAGGTACGGTGGAGAAAGGCCATTCAGAGACTTGACTATCATGACCAGGACTTTGTACCGGATCTGCTGACGTACAGATAATCACTGGAGTTGTTTCATGACAGGTGTTATGTGCTCATATTTGCCACGTTATGAAATGAAACATGCAGACATCATCTGTACCCTGGTGAGGTACTTTAGTGGACACTCTGGTAAGCCTTAAAGGATAACATTGCAGTAATCAAGCTTGGATGTTACCATTGGTGGAACCATTGCCTTGGCTGCTGCTTCATCAATACACCGTCAAAAATCTAGTCAACTGTTCCTTGGCTCATGGCACATCAACATTCCATCAAAATCCGTTCACGACTTTTTGAGTTGTGTTGAGAACAAACAAACAAACAACAAACAAACAAAAACATAACCTCCTACAAAAAAAAAGTTGATATCTGTTCTTCTCTCGCTATAAAATGTGTAAAACAATGACCATGACAACATTTCAAGTAATTAACAAGGTCACTAGCTTCACTTTTCCCGAATTACATTAACAGCATTTAGTAGACGCCCTTATCCAGAGCGATGTACAACATACCCAGAGAAGCCTGGGGAGCAGTTGGGGGTTAGGTGCCTTGCTCAAGGACACTTCAGCCATTTCTGCTGGTCCAGGGAATCAAACCAGCAGCCTTTTGGTCCCAAAGCTGCGTCTCTAACATTTAGGCCATGGCTTCCCCAATATGAATGAACTGCGTGAGCACTACAGACCATAAAAATCAACCTTACGTTTCCAAACATTCTTCGAATTAGTTTTCAGATCATTCAGATGGACATCGACATGTACAACAGTACGCTTTGTTATCCTGAACCAGATTAAAGCTGGGTTGTAAGAAATCAGGTCTGGACTGCAACCAAGCAACTGGGTTATTCAGCATATGTATACCATTAATCTGTTTTAGTACAAATACGCAGGCGATTTAGGTACGTAGGTGAAATCCCAATGGCTAGATGCGCTAAGCTAATAGAGACATACCCCAAGAGACTTGCAGCTGGAATTGCAACAAAAGGTGGCTCTACGAAGTATTGACTTTGGGGTGAGGGAATACCTATGCACCCTCCAGATTTCTGTTTTTTTTTTTCATCTGTGTCACAATAGAACAACAATTTGCCCCTTTAAAATTGTTGGCATGTTGTGTAAATCAAATGGCACCAACCCTCCAAAAATCCATTTTAATTCCAGCTTGTAATGCGACAAAACAGGACAAATACCAAGGGGGATGAATACTTTTGCAAGACACTGTATTTAACACCATAGAGAAAACCTTTCAACACAGAGCAGTATTATATCAATTTCATTCCCCCCCCCCATGTCTCATATGGACAAAGAGATTTCCCAATCATCATATTCAAAGTCCCTCCCATGCCAGGATCTGGTTTTCCTTGGCAGTCTCCTGTCCCAGTACTACCCAGCTTTTTGAGGCGCATGGGTGGGTGCGGCGCTGATCTCCGTTTCTATAGCCCTCGGCCTCTTGTTGCTTATATATCTAGGGTTACAGTGAGTGTCTGGTCCTCTGGTAACCGTGAGATTTTGACTCCCTACTCAGGTCTGTATTGCAGCGTGCCTTGCCAGATGGCAGTAGATACCATTTTTATGATGGTCTTTGGTATGACCTGACCACGAGTAGAACTCACGATCTCCTGGCTGAGAGGCGGACACACTAACCACAAGGCCAGTTCGGGGTGAATCATCATCATCATATTACTTCCATTAACATCCAAGAAATTATTCCAAAATCTCTAAGAATAAACACACTCCCTTAGTATGAGTATGGTCTGTAGTACATAGTGACTTTCTCAACCTTGCTTTAAATCAATCACTACATGGAGCGGAGGTTATAGCATTAATTTAAAGGCAAGTCTTAAACCCCGTTCAGCCGGGCTCTGTTCATAAACATCAGTGAGGGACGCTTAGCTTGCAAGGGATAGAAGTGGACAATAACGAAGTACATTTACTTGAGTACTGTACTTAAGTACACCGAGTATCTGTACTTTACTTGAGTATTATTTTTTGGTAACTTATGACTTTAAACTTCACTACATTTGAAAGACAAAAATATCGTACTTTTCACTCCACTACATTTCTATCAAGGTCCTCATTACTCTAAAGCAGCTTTGAAAGTGGATGTTTTTTTCTTTTCTTCTCTAAAACGTGATGGTTTTTTCGCAGGTGACACTGAGGCAGCCGATCAGTGAATCACTAGGGTCACGTCACATCATCATCACGTTTTCCCGTTTTGCTGCTTGGCAGCCTTAGGGCGCTCTTCCTTGAATCGTAGTTCGAGGAATTGCTCGAAGTCATTCTTCGTCATCATCATACGTCTAACTTGGGCCCTGTCGATGTCAAGGGCCCGCTCGACTTTGCTCCACAGGTGACCGTTTGGTTGTGCAAATAACACTTGCTTCTGCAGGGAGTCGTTGTTCATCCTGCATACATGAGCTAAGTATTGTAGATGTTGCTTGACGCAAAAATTGCGGATGGGTAGTGTTCCTGTAATATCACGGAGTTGTTGGTTCGATATTTCAAAACTCCAGTCAGCTGGCTCGGATGGTGCTTGGCCGTCTGTCTTGCGCAGATTTCTGTCTGGAGTATTCTTCCGTTGATATCCTCGTTTGACCATTTTCCGTAGGAATCCATGCCATACAACTTCAACCTTTCTTATTTCCTCTTCAGATAGTTCCCAAGCTTGGATACTGTATAGTAATCGAATCACGTCCATAGACTGTATAAAATCAAGTTCAGTGATTTCTCAACAGTATTATTTGAACACAATCAGTTGATGGCAGAATGGAAGGAGGCGGTTCTGGGGAATGCATGCACTCATGGCCCATGAACCCATGTTTCAGTTTTCAGAAAGGATTAAAGATTCGTTTTGTTTTAAATGTTGGCTGAAAACGAACCACATCACGGCCTACAAAAACTCGCCGTCCAGCCTGCGGAAGCAATATTGAGGTATATAAACGTTTTATTCCAAGAGAAAGCTTGCAACAAAGTTGTCTGTGCTTTTAGAGCTAGCGATAACGTTGCAATATCTATGCAGTCTGGTTAGTCACATGACTTTCTATGGATTTGCCCGCCAAGTTGCCGTAGCCTTGTCCACGGCTAACGTTTACATATAGCTAGTTAACTTGGACACCGTTAGTTAGCATGTAAAAACGGAGTTACACTAACATGAATAACCATCAACTTATCTGAAGTCCTTTCAAAAATATGTTTTAGCATAATCTTGCCAAATAAACAGAATGCAGAAATCTTTCTTCTCTAGTAGTGTTAGCTACCCAATATGATTTCGAGTTTGAAAAGAGTTTGCTCGCATGTCAGGTGGAGTTTCGCTGACTAGCTAGCTTAACGTTAAACCACCATGATGGCACAGCATGCGTTCATTTTGTGAATTCACATTTCTGTCTTTGGTAACGGCGTTAGGTTTTGTAAGCGTTGTGGCAATAATACAACGATGCGTTGACAGAAAATGCACTTTTAATACTTAAATATTTTTAAAAGCAAGTACTTCAGTACTTTAACTTAAGTAAAAGTTTGACTGGAGAACTTTCACTTGTATCGGAGTCACATTTAACCAGTGGGATCTGCACTTTGAAGTAATGAAGTTGGGTACTTTGTCCACCTCTGGCAAGGGAGCAGCAAGACATTTTATCAAATATAATATCGGTTATAGGCGGCACGGTGGTGTAGTGGTTAGCGCTGTCGCCTCACAGCAAGAAGGTCCTGGGTTCGAGCCCCGTGGCCGGCGAGGGCCTTTCTGTGTGGAGTTTGCATGTTCTCCCCGTGTCCGCGTGGGTTTCCTCCGGGTGCTCCGGTTTCCCCCACAGTCCAAAGACATGCAGGTTAGGTTAACTGGTGACTCTAAATTGACCGTAGGTGTGAATGTGAGTGTGAATGGTTGTCTGTGTCTATGTGTCAGCCCTGTGATGACCTGGCGACTTGTCCAGGGTGTACCCCGCCTTTCGCCCGTAGTCAGCTGGGATAGGCTCCAGCTTGCCTGCGACCCTGTAGAACAGGATAAAGCGGCTACAGATAATGAGATGAGATATCAGTTATACAGAATTAACAATTGACACGGAAAAAAAAAGAAAAAACAGTTCATACCCTTGAGGAAAAAAAAAAAAAAAAAGAGATCCACTGATAAACAAAACACTGTCACTGATGGTCCCCAGATGGCACTGTCTGCACAATTTGAGGTCCATTAAACCAAAAGCGAGTCAGTCAGTCAGTCAGAGACAGACTATTCCTGTCCAGGCCTTTCAGCAGTCCCACATTAACGGCGCACTCACTAAATGAAGAACAGGTGTTTGGACGCAATGCTGGAATGGCGCTGGACAACGTCTCGATACAGTTTTGAGCAGTGACACTGAAAGCTTGGCCTGAGTAATCATCAGCCAGGAACACATCCATGTTAAAACACAAGTGCAAGCAAGTAGCTAATACATTTCCTGGAGTGTCTTTCAGCTCAGAGCCCAGGTAATAAAAGAGATTATGACGGTTATGCAAGCTCTTAAAAGTTGTGGATGACTGGGTGGCCGGATCTCGACGGTCAGCGCTGGAGCGAAGCCTACTCAGTCCTGGCAGCCAGGAAAAGAAAGACTGATTCTTCATTCAGCATGTGTCTTTCCCACTGTTACGTAACGTGGAATTCCACAGGTTTTCCATCAAGAGCTGAGAGGGTGGTCCCAGGGTGGAAACCAGAGCTGATGACGCAAGTTAGCAGACACTGCTCTAGCTGAAAACGTTTTGTTTTGTGTGTGTGTGTAGGCACTTCAAATCCAAGTACACAGAACAGGATTTTACTAAACACTCGGCAGGTCCGATGTGACAAAAAATATCACATGATGCATTGATTTGCTCACAAACTGCCAAAAGTGTAGTATTAAGAAAAGCAATGATTAAAAACTGAGTTGATATTTTTCATTAACGTGAACAAATTTTTTTTTTTTAATGAATCACACTTTACCACTGAAGAGAACATTTTGTAATCTGTAAAATACATAAACAAGAGTCAGCAGGAGATGACGGATCCCTCCGGCCCCTACACGAAACCCCACTCCAGATTTTCCTAAGTTGAACTGGTTGCCATGGAAATATGGAAAAATAAATCACAGAAAGGCCAAAAGGCACAACTTTTCTAGTCACTTAACATAACTGTCAGGTTTCGTGAAAAAAATTCCGAATAGTTTTTGAGTTATGCTCCGGAAACTAAAATGTTTATAGCGATCACTCTGTCCATCTGTAAATCACCCTGCATTATATTCCGGGGGGATAAAAACTTTACAACACTAGCATCTAATTAGCTATGGGAGAAGAAAAAAAAAAAAAAAGATAGAGATACTTGCGATATCTCAGAAAAGTAAATTGTGACAATGTATCACAAGATCATTATTTTCATATTGTTCAGCACTACTAAACACACACACACACACACACACACACACACACCAGTGGAATAGTCAACAATCCTTTCCCATTATGGTGCAACTCTATTTTTCACAATCAATTTTCACAAGTGTTATTTTCGCTTGAGGGACTGATCTGGTTTGTAAGTGGCATATAAACTAGGGCTGGGCGATCCAGCTGAAAAAATATAAAATCACGATAAAATGTTTCATTTCAGTCCATATCGATAATTAGCAATAATTCACCAAAGGTGAGGTGAACAATAAGTGAGACGAAGAAGTCGAGGTTATTATTTAAACAAGACGACATGGTTATCATTATCCCTCGTCATGAGCATGTCATGAAGACCTCTTAACACTTCCGCCCTTAAGGCCAATTTATGCTGACAACCCAGTCCTTGCAGATAGCGTCTGCATAGCCCCCCCACCTTCGCAGACGCTCTGCACGCACCTCCCAAAAATTGTGACCACCACAGAAGCCTCGCAGACAGCGTCGCAGACAAGAGGGCTCTGATTGGTCCACTCTACATCCGCTGTACACGCACTTCCGCTTCCCTACTTTCCCGGTTTGGTTTGTTTTCACGACCGGCATTTTTAAAAACACGAGCGAAGATGGAGCAGCACGAAGAGCGGTTGATCGAGGAAGTGAGGAAGTACGTACATCTATACGACTCCAGTTCTAGTCATTATAAGTAACCGGAGGATAAACACTCCACTAACCACACCCACCAACTACTCCTAGCGATTTCGCGACTTTGCGCCCCCTTGCATTGTGGCGGTGAATAACATCACGCACGCCTATTACTCCCCGCTCAACGATAAATTACAACTGTCTGCGAAAGCCTTGTCGCAAGAGCATGCAGAGGCCCTTAGAAGCCCATTGCTTTAATATTGGCTTGTGATGTCCTAAGTGCTACGACACCTTCATAAAACGCTACGCGGCTCTTTTTTTTTTTTTAAACTTCGATTCGATCCAGCCGAAGACGAACTCGAGTAAGCGTAAATATTTCTTGTGTTTCTGATGAGCAGATTGGTTGGTATGCACGCGCTGTAGTGCATACGCAGGAAAAATGACTGAGCAATTTTTCCAGAGTTAAAAGTATTTTCCTCAAAAATAGTTAATTTTGTTCTACTTTGAGTTTGCAGAGTAAAATTTGGAGTTGGAGTGGGCGCAAAATTACAGAGTAATTGTGTAACAGAGTAGGTTGTGGCTCTGAACAGAGTAAAATAGTACAAGAGTTCATTTCAAGATACACTGAAGAGAGTCAAATACCCAAATAAAGTGAAACACCAGATAAATTAAGCTGTTGTAAAAAGCAGTTTTAGAACTGTGTTGGAATGTGTGAAAAAACATGACCTTACCCATTGGGACTTGACCTGACGGGATTAAGAGTTGGCAGTGGGAGGGATTTTCACTCTTCTCATTGAATGGAATGGAATTTTTTACTCTTCTCATTGAATACCCCTCCCACTGCCAACCCTTTATCCCAAAAACAATAGGACAACAATTTCTTGATGGCCAGTTAATTGTCCAAATCAGTGGAGCAGATTTAAGTTTTCGTGCTTGATATATTCCTAAGACTGAACAGAATCACCTCAAATGATCAAAATGGTTCGACAGAATGGGTAAGATCATGTTTTTTCACACATTCCAACAGTTCTCAAACTGCTTTTTACAGCATCTTCATTTATCTGTTTAAGTGCAATCATGACATACAGACTACAGAGATATTATTGTAGCTGAACTTGTGCTAAATACAAAAAAAAAAAAAGTCACATGACTTTGAAACTACTGCTTAGATTTGTTGAAATTGACAACGAAATCAGAGTGTACCAAAATCATTACTGTGCCAGAAAATACCCTGAAACCCCAGAGGGCTAACATCTGTAGGAAACACTGCTTGTTTTCTCACTCCATACACCATGCTGTTTATGGTGTTGCGTCACATGTTGATGGTGAAACTGACCGTTACACCTATAAAACATGTGGCTGTTTGCGTGTCACTCGTAGCACGGTCGGTTATCAAGGGAGATGATGGGCTGTTTTGGAGCCAGGGCAGGAGCACACCTGGAGTTTGTTCATGCAACCGAACTTCACGTATTCATTACATGCTTTTCTGGCGGTTTGCGTTTAATTTGTTTTAGTGAAAATCATCATCATCTGTAGCCACTTTATCCTGTTCTACAGGGTCGCAGGCAAGCTGGAGCCTATCCCAGCTGACTACGGGCGAAAGGCGGGGTACACCCTGGACAAGTCGCCAGGTCATCACAGGGCTGACACATAGACACAGACAACCATTCACACTCACATTCACACCTACGGTCAATTTAGAGTCACCAGTTAACCTAACCTGCATGTCTTTGGACTGTGGGGGAAACCGGAGCACCCGGAGGAAACCCACGCGGACACGGGGAGAACATGCAAACTCCGCACAGAAAGGCCCTCGCCGGCCACGGGGCTCGAACCCGGACCTTCTTGCTGTGAGGCGACAGCGCTAACCACTACACCACCGTGCCGCCCCTTAAGTGAAACTCTCAAACAATTTTCTAATTACTATTAATGAAGTGTCTATCGACGATGCATATCGCTATGGTTTTATCACGCAGGCCTAATATAAAAGATGTGCTGATAAAACATTCCCTGATTTCTCACCAGGTTCAGATTATGAAAGCACTGCAGTATTTTTGCATTATCCTAAATATCCAGGCATTCTTAGGAACACGCCGGCAAGTCCAGACAAGCAGGCTTCAGCGCGATACAGCTCTGAGATAAGACACTCTGGCAAACAGAGGTATGTTTATCAAATCATTCAGAGGAAGAAAAAGAAAAGAAAGCAAGCAAGAAAGCCAGGGCAATGACAATCACATGACAACAAAGAACAGAATTTCCTGGATGCATTTTTGAAACAGTGTAAGCGTGCCTCATTTCCCTCATCAAAGCAGAGCAGCATGACTTTTACAGGTGAGCTGAGGAGGTGGTTACATAAACATCAGCAATGCCAGATGTTCCCTGCAGCTTTTCTTATAACCAACACTTGGAGAATACCTTTTAAGCCAGATTTCTGTGCACTGTCCCTTGACAGGTAATAAAGACAGATGAAAGTCCAATTCTGACAAATCCCATTCTCGTAATCGTCGACAAATGTTTCTCCCCATCTCCATTTTTTTTTTTTTTTTTATTGCAGCTATTCATCTTCCAGGCACATTTTAGCATCTGTCAGAATCCTATACAAGCAAAAAAAGCTGAGCTCAAAGGCACACAGAGCCATGATTTTTTTTTTTTTTTTTTTACCTCCGCCAAGGTTATATTTTCAGGATGTTTTTTTTTTTGTCTGGCCATCTTTCGGCAGGATTACGCAAAACCTACCAACCCGATGAAACTTGGTAGAAGGGTGTAGTATGGGCCAAAGAAGAACCTATTACATTTTAGAGTGGACTGGAGTCACGGTGCAGAACCGTGGATTTATTAGGTGCTTTCAGACCAGAGGAACTTCTTCATAGTTCTTAGAACTGTTGAAGGAAGTTCCCCCTTTTTTTGTGTCCACACTGCAGGAACTGAGAAGGATTACAAGACTGCTGTTTTGAAGGAGGGGTGAAACGGTGGTGTAGTGGTTAGCACTGTCGCCTCACAGCAAGAAGGTTCTGGGTTCAAGCCCAGTGGCCGACAGAGGTCTTTGTGTGTGGAGTTTGCATGTTCTCCCCATTAGGGGCCGACCGATAATCGGCCTGGCCGATATATCGGGCCGATATTCTGCATTTTTAGGGTTAACCTCCGCCAAGGTTATATTTTCAGGATTTTTTTTTTTTGTCTGGCCATCTTTCGGCAGGATTACGCAAAACCTACCAACCCGATGAAACTTGGTAGAAGGGTGTAGTATGGGCCAAAGAAGAACCTATTACATTTTAGAGTGGACTGGAGTCACGGTGCAGAACCGTGGATTATTAGGTGCTTTCAGACCAGAGGAACTTCTTCATAGTTCTTAGAACTGTTGAAGGAAGCTCCCCCTTTTTTTGTGTCCACACTGCAGGAACTGAGAAGGATTACAAGAACGCTGTTTTGAAGGAGGGGTGAAACGGTGGTGTAGTGGTTAGCACTGTCGCCTCACAGCAAGAAGGTTCTGGGTTCGAGCCCAGTGGCCGACAGAGGTCTTTGTGTGTGGAGTTTGCATGTTCTCCCCATTAGGGGCCGACCGATAATCGGCCGGGCCGATATATCGGGCCGATATTCTGCATTTTTAGGGTTATCGGTATCAGCCATAATTTCCACCGATATGCCGATAACATGCCCTTTTGCAGCCATTTCGTTCCTAACGCGACTGTCACTGCACGTCCTTTCCTGCACTCGCCTCTCTGAGTTCAAGAACACGGTCCCGCCCACCACAACATCTGATTTGTTTGGCACAAGAGATATAGCCAATCGACACGTGTAGCTAAACGCTGTGAACTGTTTCAAGGCGGCCGTACGGGCACTCGGGCAGAAGCAGATCCCACTTCAAGGTAAGGACACGCTGCTTTTGCCGCAATAAGTCACAAACACACAAGTTGCAAAAGCACAACATCATTATGTGTTTACATTCTTCATCTACTACTCGTTAAAATTGTCCATTTGCATCTGTGTAGCCAGGCAAACTTAGCTTACAGAAGGAAGCACTTGAATTAGCCGACAACCAACTAGTCTCGCTGAAACTACATGTAATGCTTCCTTCACTACAATATAATCCTCCTAAATTGGGAATATTAGGCTTGGGCATTAAAAGCATTAGAATGTAGACGGTTACTTGTTAAGTTGTTACATAATAATAAGGAGTGATAGCCGACTTCATGTTTGATTTTACTTTTTAAAAAATGCTGCAGGCAGCTCCCTACACTTGATTTGTTATTTAAAAACTATGTGAAGTTGGTAAGTCTTACTTAGTTCTTAGTGTAAAAGAATCCAGAGTGTATTTTCATTTATTTTCCACTGAAAATGGTGAGCTGTAATATAGTAGGGAGTGATTTATTATTTTTATTGGTGAATATTTATTATTATTTTATTTCTCATTTTATTCTAACTAATGTTTGACTTTATTGTACAAATGCTGCTGGCATCTCCCTGCACAAAATTTCATGTTCAATTTTACAATTAAACATACATTTCATGGATATGAAGGTCTGTGTCAGTGTGTGCTATGCTTAATTTCATATGAATTATAATGTTTACATTTATCGGTTGCACATATCGGTTATCGGCATCTCAATTCCATAATAATCGGTATCGGCCCTGAAAAAAACATAATCGGTCGATCCCTACTCCCCATGTCCGCGTGGGTTTCCTCCGGGTGCTCCGGTTTCCCCCACAGTCCAAAGACATGCAGGTTAGGTTAGCTGGTGACTCTAAATTGACCGTAGGTGTGAATGTGAGTGTGAATGGTTGTCTGTGTCTATGTGTCAGCCCTGTGATGACCTGGCAACTTGTCCAGGGTGTACCCCGCCTTTTGCCCGTAGTCAGCTGGGATAGGCTCCAGCTTGCCCACGACCCTGCACAGGATAAGTGGTTATGGATAATGGATGGATGGATGGATGTTTTGAGGGACTTTTTTAGCTCTAACTTCAGGATAGGTTCTCTCCCAGCACAAGAGGGACCATGAGTGATGAAAGTGTACAGTGATTGGCCCAGATGATAGGTAGAACACATGCGCCGATGCAGGCTGCATTATGCAGCAAAGGCAAGTGGCAGTTTTAAAGGAACAGTCCACCATACTTCCATAATGAAATATGCTCTTATCTGAATTGAGACGAGCTGCTCCGTACCTCTCCGAGCTTTGCGCGACCTCCCAGTCAGTCAGACGCAGTCAGACGCGCTGTCACTCCTGTTAGCAATGTAGCTAGGCTCATTATGGCCACTGGTATTTTTTGTTGCTGTAGTTAGATGCGACCAAACTCTTCCACGTTTTTCCTGTTTACATAGGTTTATATGACCAGTGATATGAAACAAGTTCAGTTACACAAATTGAAACGTAGCGATTTTCTATGCTATGGAAAGTCCGCACTATAATGACAGGCGTACTAACACCTTCTGCGCGCTTCGGCAGCGCACTGATACGGAGCTCAGATATCAATGCGCTGCCGAAGCGCGCAGAAGGTGTTAGTACGCCTGTCATTATAGTGCGGACTTTCTACTATAGTGGGACATCTAACTACAGCCCCAAAAAATACCATTGGCCATACTGAGCCTAGCTACATTGCTAACAGGAGTGACAGCGCATCTGACTGCATCTGACTGACTGGGAGGTCGCGCAAAGCTCGGACAGGCACGGAGCAGCTCGTCTCAATTCAGATAAGAGCATATTTCATTATGGAAGTACGGTGGACTGTTCCTTTAAAAGTCTGTGTAAAACCTTCAGGGCCCGGTCCCGCAACACCGTAACTATAACCATACCTATAACTACAACTTTACCTCTGCCTGAATTTAGTTCCAGTCTGGAGCAGTCACGCCACAACTATAATATTGCTTGGTCTTGCCACTCAGGTAAATAAATACATGCAACTTAGGAATAGTCAGGAAGTTTATTTCCAAGTAGTCGCACATTATTCTGGGTCATACTATACAGCTTGGACTTCAAAACAACTTATACACACATTCCGGTGGTTGATAAAAAACGGATAGGTCACGGATTACAGATTACGGAAATATAATTAAAAAAAGGATACAAAATACGGAGTGGTTACGGATTTTAATAACTTACAGATCAGTCACGGATGTCTCAGTATATTACAGATTGGTTGCTGATTTCATACAGATGATGCATTATGGATTAAAATTAAGAAATCTCAAGCGATTAAATGTTTGGACTGCCGAAGTTCATAATTAAAATATCTTACCTGCATTTATATGTTTACTTTATGAATTTATTATTTTTTTATGGAAAATAATCACATATCCGTGAATAAAAGTTCCGTGCTTTGTATTATATTTTTTTTTACTTTCCGTGAATCCGTATTCCGTGACTTCATGATGCAACAAGGATGTACAAAGATGTCTGGGGTCGATGAAAATAGCACGTGCTCAGACACCGTCACAAGTAAACAAATTCCTGATTGGTCAGATGTTTTATCAGATCAGATTCAGGCCTGGAAAAATGGCTCAAGAAGCAATCTCACCGATACGGATAAACCCAGGCCGGGGCTATAGGTATCGTTATCAGTCTGGTGTGAGCACCGACCATAAACTACAAAAGACTGATTTGTTTATAGTTGTAGTTATAGTTATCAGTATCGTGGGACCAGGCATTAACCAACAGCTCTTAAATATTAGTATTATTTTTTTTTAAATGGACAAATGTACTGACAGTGAAGCACAGGCTTAATTGAGCCTGTACGCGATGGAGGAAATGCAAACGCAATTTTGATGCGTCTAAGTGAAATATAAAAAAAAAACCCTCCATGTTCTTTTTTTTTTTTTACACCGTCACATAAGAAAACCCTCAACTTACAAAATAATAATCCACACTAACATGAGGTAAACATACACTACCGTTCAAAAGTTTGGGGTCACCCAGACAATTTTGTGTTTTCCATGAAAAGTCACACTTTTATTTCCCACCATAAGTTGTAAAACGAATAGAAAATATAGTCAAGACATTTTTCTGGCCATTTTGAGCATTTAATCGACCCCACAAATGTGATGCTCCAGAAACTCAATCTGCTCAAAGGAAGGTCAGTTTTATAGCTTCTCTAAAGAGCTCAACTGTTTTCAGCTGTGCTAACATGATTGTACAAGGGTTTTCTAATCATCCATTAGCCTTCTGAGGCAATGAGCAAACACATTGTACCATTAGAACACTGGAGTGAGAGTTGCTGGAAATGGGCCTCTATACACCTATGGAGATATTGCACCAAAAACCAGACATTTGCAGCTAGAATAGTCATTTACCACATTAGCAATGTATAGAGTGGATTTCTGATTAGTTTAAAGTGATCTTCATTGAAAAGAACAGTGCTTTTCTTTCAAAAATAAGGACATTTCAAAGTGACCCCAAACTTTTGAACGGTAGTGTATTTTAAAGCAATCACTAACTAGTTTCCACCACAAATTCTCAGCACCTAACACTTTCTGGTCTCCCCTGTTCTCTAGCGCAGTGGAATGATCCGTTTTTATAGAAACATGTTACTGAAAAACGACACACGAAAGTGGATAAACTTAAATCCTAAGGTTGCTAGTTTCCTCAGCAAAACGAGAACATTGGTGGATAAGTCGCACTTTCACAGAAAAACAACAAACAAGCGACGTCGCAACAGCGACTATCGGCTGGCTTACATCACGTCAGGGTTCCTACTGGTGGTGTAGATGGAGAAAAAAGAAGAAAAAAGAAAGAAAGCCCTTGAAGGTATGTGCTTCTCAGGAAGCTCCCCAGGGGACAGTCCTTCTCAACAAGTCGCTAGAACTGTTTAGTACAGGGTTTCCCCAGGTTTGACCACCATAAATATAAGACCTTTTTAAGACCACTTAAATGAGAATTAAGACCTACAATCGCACCCATTATGCGGTCGTAGAACACCAGATCAAATTCCCAATAATGACAAATGTTTCAAGTAAAAATACTTTTATTATAAAAGTTATATACTTAAGTCATTATGTGCATTGCTTGTCAAATCTTCACATTCAAGACAAGCAAGACCAAATTTTGTTATGTAAGGCATTTTGTTTTTTCCACAGGAGAATGTTGCAGCGACTTCCGAGTCTGGGAACACAGCCTTAAAGAGTTCGAGCCCTCATTCGAGCGGTGTTCCATAATTGTTTTTAAAATCCAGAGCACCTCTGCCCGAAGTGTCGGGGTTCCACCGACACCCATCATGCCACTGCTCGGCCCTTGTGTTGTTGCTAGCCTTGCCGATGATGTCTGGCTTGGCTGATGCTGCTGACGTTCGACAGTGGTGCTAGTGCCAACTCCAGGTGCATTCGGAAATTGAACCGTGCAGAACTGAGCGATGGGCTGGTGGCGGTGGAGGGCAGATGCAATGTGCTTTGAGCTCTTCATGTGAGACTCTAAAGCAAAATGACCTATAGTGGACAACTTGAAGGTCTTTCGACAAACACAGCATCTTGCTTCAACGTCGCTTCCAGGAACCTCCCTCACCCAATTACGATATCTTTCATCTGAAAGCCACTGCTGATTAAAACGACACTTCCCCATGCTGCGATTCACGGAGTCTCCTCTCCACCACGGACTCCGACGATTGCGCCGGCGTGAAAATGTATCAATATTATTTCTTTGTGCATACTCCAAGAAATTCACTGATGTTACGCAAAACCCACGTTTTCACATTGTAGAATAGTATGAGTAAATTTAAGACCTTTGTTTAAAAAATTAAGACTTGGGCAAAGCAATTTAAGACTTTTTAAGGCCTTAATTTTGGAATATTAAATTTAAGACTTTAAGACTTTCAAGACCCCGCGGCTACAATGTAGTAAGAAAAACGAAAATGCATATTTTTCACTTTCGAGGCCTTGGCGGAAGTCTGTGCTAAATAATACCATACAGCTTAAAATCCAGTAGATGGCAGTAAAGCTCAATAGTGACAGAACATAGCCAGTGTAGAAATATGACGACTCCACATCGCAGTCCACGTTCACAGGTACGAGTAATCATCTGGGATACACGTAGGCAGAGTGTTCTAATAATTTTTGGAAATATACCCAGACGTATGAAGTGGAAGTGGTTACGGTTGCAGATTTGCATCTCATAGAAGAGTAGATGACTGTCCTTGGTGTCCTTGGTCCAAGTGCTTTCCAAGTACCCTTCGAGTTAAAAATCATCACCATCATGATCATGCAACACTGGCTTATTTCCATTACTTCTTAACGACATTACCCTTCTCATAACTCCAGTGCACAACCAGAAAAAGCCAAGCTCAGACACCAACCAACCTTACACAGGGCTGCATGATTCTTCGGAATTAAAGGTTGTTTTTTTTTTTTTTAATACCCTTGACAAGTTTTGTAATAAATATACATATTGTTAAGTTCTTACATCACTTTGGCAGAATGCGTCAGCCATCTTTTCCTCAGGAATGACAGCTCATCTCCATTTTGAATTAAACATTAAAGGAAAACCAGCAATATTAACGGCCGGGTAAACAATTTGCCGTGGAAATATTTCTGTTCTGCCGATAGCAAACTGATAAGCCACGTGAATGAAAATCAGTCCTGATAAAAACCACACACTAATGCGTCACTGGCAAGTTTTGAACGCCGCTACAAGTGCAACCGTGACTCACTCACCACAATCGTTAATTTCATACATCGACAAGTAATTTGTTTAGTGAGTGTGAACTGAATATTAAGTACACAATATTCAGGGCTCTAACTAGACCAAAATATCAGCGTAGTGGCACCAGTCACAATGGCTGGGGGTTCAGGGGCCGCTTTAGGCCCCCAAAATCTCACAGGTTCTACATGCTCGGCAATGCATTCTAGTGCATTTCCTGGCACTTGCAGGCCTCCCTGAAAGTCTCTCTTTTTTTGGTAATGAGATTTTTTTTTTTTTGCCAAAAGTTGCTGTGATTGTTTTTGATTGAAGACTTATTATAATAGTCAACTATATTAGTGACATATTTATGGAATAAAATAACCAGTTGATGATGTTCACCAAGTGTCAGCTTGAGCCATTCAATTATGGCCCTTTTCCACTACCCTTTTTCAGCTCACTTCAGCCCGACACGGCTCACGTTTCGACTACCTCAGAGCGGCGCGACTCAGCTCGCTTCAGCCCTGCTTAGCACCCAAAACTCGCATGGTTTTGGGGTGGGGCTGAAGCGAGCCAAACCGAGCCGAGTGGGGTAAATCGAAACTGAGCTTTCGATTTACCAGTCAGGTACGTTCCAACCCTCACCTATGGTCATGAGCTTCGGGCATGAGATCACGGATACAGGTGGCTGAAAGGAGCCTTCTCCGTAGGGTGGCTGGGCTCACCCTTAGAGATAAGGTGAGGAGCTCAGACATCCAGAGGGATCTCAGAGTAGAGCCGCTGCTCCTTCATGTCGAATAGAGTCAGCTGAGGTAGCTCGGGCTTCTGATTAGGATGCCTCCTGGGTGCCTTCCTTTGGAGGTTTTCCAGCCATGTCCAACTGGGAAGAGACCTCGGGGTAGACCTTTAGGCGGCATAGTGGTTATCACTATTGCCTCACAGCAAGAAGGTTCCGGGTTCGAACCTCGTAGCCAACGGGGGCCTTTCTGTGTGGAGTTTGCATGTTCTCCCCATGTCTGCGTGGGTTTCCTCCAGGTGCTCCGGTTTCCCCCACAAGCCAAAGACATGCAGATTCGGTACAATGGGGTCACTGTAATTGGCGCAAGCTGTCATGGTTTCCCAGCCATTAATGTATATACATATATAGATCTTGCTACGGCAAAGCTAATAAATAAAAAAATATAGAACACACTGGAGAGATTACATATCTCATCTGGGAGCCTAGGAGTGCCTTGGGATCCACCAGGAGGAACTGGAAAGCATTGCTGGGGATAGGGACGCCTGGAATACCCTGCTGCCACTGCGACCCGACTTCGGATAAGCAGAAGAAAATGGATGGCTGGACGGACGGACGGACGGACGGACGATCCAGATCTAACTCAGGGACTGGCATGTATTATGTGCATGGCCCAAAAGTGCCACTTAACACGGATGGCACTTTACCACGAACACAGCATAAGGAAGGAGGTAAACTGGACTAGCATGATCAGTGACAATCTCCACACAGAGAGCAATGCACTGGGCACTTTTGTGGATGGGGAGTGGAGCGTGTCCGAATGTAGAACATTTGCATGGTGGTGCGCCATCACCGCCGCGTTGGGATAACAAGAGAAAATGAAACAAAAGACCACATTTTCAAGATTGACAAGTTTTTTTTTTATTAGTGTAGTGACAAGTTTTACAGGCGTGTCAGCAATATTGTGGGCATAGCGGTAAGGAAACAGCCAATATGCTGAAAAGGCCGAGTTAGAACCCTGAATATTAACCATTTGTTGAAGAAAGATTTGTTTCTTCCTACTACATTTTAAAGGAACAGTCCACCGTACTTCCATAATGAAATATGCTCTTATCTGAATTGAGACGAGCTGCTCCGTACCTCTCCGAGCTTTGCGCGACCTCCCAGTCAGTCAGACGTGCTGTCACTCCTGTTAGCAATGTAGCTAGGCCCAGTATGGCCAATGGTATTTTTTGGGGCTGTAGTTAGATACGACCAAACTCTTCCACGTTTTTCCTGTTTACATAGGTTTATATGACCAGTGACATGAAACAAGTTCAGTTACACAAATTGAAACGTAGCGATTTTCTATGCTATGGAAAGTCCGCACTATAATGACAGGCGTACTAACACCTTCTGCGCGCTTCGACAGCGCATTGATATCTGAGCTCCGTATCAATGCGCTGTCGAAGCGCGCAGAAGGTGTTTTTTATTTATATATATATATATATATATATATATATATATATATATATATATATATATATATATATATATATATATATAGATCGATGTTGCTGTCCTCGTCGTCGTTCTTCTTGTGAACACGGAACTGATAACTTTGTTTATACTCTTGAATAGCTCTTCTTCATGGGGCGGCACGGTGGTGTAGTGGTTAGCGCTGTCGCCTCACAGCAAGAAGGTCCGGGTTCGAGCCCCGTGGCCAGCGAGGGCCTTTCTGTTTGGAGTTTGCATGTTCTCCCCGTGTCTGCGTGGGTTTCCTCCGGGTGCTCCGGTTTCCCCCACAGTCCAAAGACATGCAGGTTAGGTTAACTGGTGACTCTAAATTGACCGTAGGTGTGAATGTGAATGGTTGTCTGTGTCTATGTGTCAGCCCTGTGATGACCTGGCGACTTGTCCAGGGTGTACCCCGCCTTTCGCCCGTAGTCAGCTGGGATAGGCTCCAGCTTGCCTGCGACCCTGTAGAACAGGATAAAGTGGCTAGAGATAATGAGATGAGATGAGCTCTTCTTCATGACGACAACCGGAAGTGTACCAACACGATGGGGCATGTAGCGCCACCTGTGGCTCGGGTGCACAACGTACCTCACACAATAGCTCGATTTCCTTGTGTGCATGTAGGATTGGATTTCTCTGGCACCCCTGCTGGGACCCTTAACTCGATTACCGACAGTAGCTCGATTTGGATGTGCATGTAAATGCACTGATAGAGACATACAACCATCTCACACCTCACGGTCAATTTAGAGTCACCAGTTAACCTAACCTGCATGTCTTTGGACTGTGGGGGAAACCGGAGCACCTGGAGGAAACCCACGCAGACACAGGGAGAACATGCAAACTCCACACAGAAAGGCCCCCTGTCAGCCACTGGGCTCGAACCCAGAATCTTCTTGCTGTGAGGCGACAGTGTTAACCACTACACCACCGTGCCACCCAGGATTAAATACGTTTCCTCTTTAATAATCCTTCACCCTGCAAAGCAATATTTGTGTTCTGCTTGCACTAACACACCCATTCAACCTCATGAAAGCCTTGATAAATACATAATGAGTTGTCTCAGGTGTGTTTGAGCATTGTACTCTGGTGTACAAATACCAGGAACAGGACCTGTGGAAACATGTAAACATCGAGGAATAAACCACATCACAGTGAACTCTGTCGCAGGGCTGAGATTTAAGCAGCTTTCTGGCATGAGTGTGTCAAGATTTTTAGTAGTCTGATGGGAATGTCTGATAACATACAGGGGTGGGTTTCCCAAAAGCATCGTAGCACAAGGATCATCGTTAAACGGTAGAACGAGCATCACAATGAACACTCTCCTAGTTAAGATGCTCTTAGCGTTAAGAGGCTTTTGGGAAACCCACCCCAGTCCTGTGCAAGAGTCTTCGGCACCTGGTTTGTTTTTACATCCAAACTTTGTTGGAGATTTCTATTTTATGATTTCTACATAATCGAGTCAAAACATTACAAAAACATTTTAGAGGAGTCCAAACGTTCGTTTTCCAGCACAAAATTAAATGTTACAGAAAAAAAAAAAAGTCTGTTTATATCTGAGCAGCATATTAAGTAAGAGAGCACTTTTCAGATTAAAAAAGAAAACATAATGAAGGCTGCTGGGTTTTGGTGCAAAATGAAGAAGCGAGGTATGACACTCAAAGTGTCCAGAAGAACTGGGGCTGGTTCTGTAAAACCTACAGCTCATTTCCGCATAAAACTGCACTCACTGTATCTCAGACTGCTTTTTTTTTTAAAGCAAAGAGTCGTCTCACACCAAATACTGACTTTGTTTGATTTATTAGCTCATCCGGCCGACAGGTGATGAGTTTATGCCATTATGTGTTGTCTGTCGCCTGTCCAGCATTGTCCACATTTCACGAAAATCGCTTCTTCTCTCTCTCTCAATTCTTCACAGCAGGACGGTAGATCTGCCTGGGGTGCATACATGTAGCTTCTAGCCAAATCTGCATAATTGCAATTGATAATGAAGATATCAGTAATGAATCAATCCCTAATGAGCAGTTTCCACATAAATCGCTTCTTCTCCCTCAATTCTTCACCGATTTTAATTATTTCTGGCATGAAGGTCGGGGGACCTAGGGTGCATATAACTTCTACTCAGATTTGCTGAATTACAATTATTAATGAAGTTATGGATTAATTCAGCCTTAACAAAAAAAAAAAAACAACACGCTTCTTCTCGGAACAAAAATTCCTCGCCATTTTGGATTCTTTCGGGTAAATAGGTCGGTATTCCTAGGGTGGATATCGCTTCTATGTATAGCTTGTATATAGCTTGCGACATTTATTGCGCAAGGTGGCCCACTTTAGATCTTTCTTTCTAGACTAGACGGGGCCGGAGTGAGCTACGCCATCATTCACGGTCTCGTTATGGCTTACTGTTTATTGTTTTTTTTTATGCTCTGCCCAAACGAAGTTTGGCAGGGGATATAGAAATGGGTTCCGTCTGTCCATCCGGTCATGTTTTCGTTTCTGGGCCAGATCTTTAAAACTACTGAAGCTATCTTCATGAAACTTTGTATACATAATCAAGCAACACGTGAACTGGTGCCTTTTTGGATTTTTGAAAATAAATAAATAAATACTAATTTTTTATATTAAAAAAAAAATAGATTTTGACTTAGTTTCTAAGAGCAACGTTCGTTTCTGGAGCATATATCCAAAACTATTCATGACACGGATTTGAAACTTGGTATACATGTTAACAAGGTGATGTAGATGTGCCTTTTCAAACTAAGAAATTTGAGAAATTTTAATTTTTCATGTTTCCATGGAAACAATTTCAGACTTAGCCTCTCAGGTTAGTCTTAGGGGTACTGTAGGTTTTGTTTCCGGAGCAGAACTTGAAAACTATGAGTGGTTTGGTCTTGAAAGTTGGTATATGTGTGCCTTTTGATACTAAGAAAATGTGCAAAATTTTTAGCTCACCTGGACCAAAGGTCCAGTGGGTTTATGCCATGGGCTGCTGAGGTCAGTGTAAAGAGGTCGGGTTGGGTTCCTGCAGCAGAACTTGAAAAATGTGACAAATAATATCTTGAAACTTGGTATATAGTTGGTCTATAGGGCGGGCGGGGGATATAGATGACTCGGTCTTCTTGTTAATGTTGAAATGTTACATTTCATTATTTTTGGTCTACAGCATTTCTTTACATGTGCCTAAGACTTTTGCACAACACTGTAGATGAAACAGAGCTTGTACGTTTGGAAGGAAAAAAAAAAAAACGAACCAAAACAAAACTACTTTCTGCGTAAATCTGCCATGCATGCACGTACTGTCTCTTATTTCGACTCATTGACACTCGCCTTGTTCTGCAACATTCATTCCACAAACAGAAAGCATAGCGAACTGTGCCAGTGGGTATGTACAGGTCTAATAAACGTGCTGTTTCCTGTTAGATACTGACACAGCGGCAGAGTCACGTGGCCGCCGACATTTTTACGGAGGCGAAAAATATTTGGGGGAGGACAAAAAAAAAACAAAAAAACCACACCCACACATTCATATCAACACACCTAAAGAAATAACAGAAATTAGTGATGAAAGGACAGTGGTATCAGTTTCAACAGGATTTTTTTTTTAAAAAGGAAGACAGACATCACGGCCAATTCTGTTCTCTTTTTCTTGCTGTAGGGTTCACATACTCTGTATAAACACTTTCATATTTTTACATCAAAAAATTAGGAAATGCAAAAGCACACATTTTTTGCTTGAGGCCTTCCTCAATCCTGTCAGAAAAATAAGGACTTCAGAGTCATTTCCACAGGAAAAAAAAAAAAACGAGTGTGTTAGCAGGAAAAACAAGTGCTAGCAAGGGAGAAAAAAAAAGCAGAGCGGTCACAAAAACAAGCTGAGAGGTTTGTCAGCCATCCTGTTCTCCCCACAATGGAGTTGAACCAGCATGAGACTGCTCTCGCAGGTTACTGCTCTTAAAACGCAACACTATCAATCACCAGAACACACTGCACTTTCGCTCCACTGAGCGTGACCGCTCCGAAACGCTTTCGTGTTTTACCGCACATTTTTAGTAAGGGTGCATTAAGCTGGCTTTTTATATCAAAGGCCGAACGACAGACTACAACCGTTTCTGCCAGTGAAAACATCGTGCTTAGCATAAATGACCATGTTTATACTCGACGTTTATTCATTTGGCAGAACGTCTTAGAGGAACGGAGATTGCGCAATCAGTATGTGATGAAGTGCAGGGATCAAACATAAGATGTGGCTTTTTGCTTCCGGCGTAGTGATGGGTATCGCAGACAAATACATTTAAAATACTACACTTCACCTTTCTGTTTTAGCCAGCAGTAACTTTTTTCAGCAGTTTGTGCTCCAGGGGCTCTTCTGTGGGATTGGACCATACGTCCCATGTGAACCAATCAATGAATGAGCCTTTGACACCCATGACCCTGTCGCTGCTTCACCGCTTTTCCTTCCTTGGATCACTTTTTGTAGGTACTAACCACTGCATAGCAGGAACACCCCACAAGATGTGCCACTTTGGAGATGTTCGGACTCCGTCATCTCGCCATCACAATTTGGCGCTTGTCAAAGTCATTCAGATGCTTACGCTCGCCTATTTTCCTGCTTCCAACACATCAACTTTGAGAACTGACTGTTCTTTTGGCTTGCTGCCTCGTCAATGTGCATTTCATCACATACTGACTGCACAATCTCCGTTTCTCTAAGACGATCTACCAAATGAATAAAATGTCAAGTATAAACATGGTCATTGATGCTAAGCATGATGTTTTTACTGGCACCTGTCAATAAATAAATATATATAGGCAGGTGCCAGTGTAATGAGATAATCAATGTTAATCACTTCACTTGTCTGTGGTCATAATGTTATGGCTGATCTGTGTGTGATGTGTGCGCACGTGCACAGTACACCACACCGCTACTATAAAAACCAGAGCATCAGCGACGCAGTAGCTCACACGGCCGTACCATGAAAAAACAGACTCGTTTATAATTCGCCAAGTCGTTCTTCATGAGAACAATTAGATCTTCCAAACACAACAACCAGAATCAAAATCCATTGAAAACTCAGGGAGGAGCAGCGATTTTGTGAATTCTGGACAGACAGACACATGGACGCCACATGGCAACAGCTCATCGCCCAATGGCCAGGGAGCCAATTATCACAATCTGAATGTAGTGTAAAGCTATTTTTTGTTGACCCACTACTGGGATCCTAGAGTCCAACTTCACAGTAATCAGTTGAAAATAAATAAATAAAATAAGCTAGCTAGCTAGCTAGATAAACAAGAGTGCTCAGAGAGCATAATATCCCCCGCTGGCAACTGTGCCATAACTCTGGTAAAACGTGACTGAATTTAATGAAATTACAATACGTGTATTACCGAAAGAGAACAAAGAATCCTGTCGAGTTTTGTGAAATTCCTCCAAAAACTGTGAGAGAAGTTCATTTCAGAAGGGGAGTACCCTTCCCGGGACGGAGGGACATCGCCATGACATAATTCTCCTTCGGGCCTTTCGGCCAGCGGGGGATAAAAATTGTGAGGGAAGTTGATTTCAGAAAGCAAGCACACTTTGATGAAATTGCCAAAGTACAAGTTCGTTAATAATCAAGGGCATAACTCTGGGAAAATGTGCCCAAATTAAACGAAATTTCAATATGCGTAAAACTGTCATATAACAAAGTGTTTTGCCAAGTTTGGTGAAATTCCTCCACAAATTATGAGAGGAGTTGATTTCAGAAGAACGTACACCCTCGTGAAATTGTCAAAGTACAAGTTATTTAATCAAGGGTCAAAACTCTGGGAAAATTTTCACAAGCGAAATTAAATCGCAATATGCGTATTACCGTCATAACAAGGCCTTTTGCCAAACTTCGAGAAATTCGTCCAAAAATTCTGAGAGGAGTTGATGTCAGAAGGCGAGCGCACCTTCATGAAATTGTCAAAGTACAAGGTTGTTAATCAAGGGCCGTAACTCTGGTAAAATGCAACCGAATTGAACAAAATTACAACATGCGTACTACCGATACATAACAATGCCTTCTGCCAAGTTTGGTGAAATTCCTCCAAAAATTGTGAGAGGAGTTGATTTCAGAAGGAAAAAACACGCATGAAATTGTCAAATTATAATTTTGTTAATCAAGGGCTGCAACTCTGGTAAAATGTGACCCAATTTAACAAAATTACAATATTATTCCTTGGTGCCTTATTTCTCGGAGGCTCATATTTCCACTGACTCATTCATATGGACCTCGTTTATCAATCTGTTTCCATCGGCCAAACCAAATGGAAGATTCACATCAGATTTGAAAACTTTTACATGTATTAGCGACATATAACAAAGAATCCTGCCAAGTTTCGTGAAATTCCTCCAAAAATTGTGAGAGGATTGATTTCGAAGGTGAACACACTTCCCGGGATGGACGGACATCGCCACGACATCATCCCCCTTCGGGCCTTTCAGCCAGCAGGGAATAAAAATTGTTAATGACCTTCTCAGGATTTGTAAATTTAAACTAATGCAAAGTGTACGCACTCAGTCCAAAAACAAAACAGTGTTCAGTGCGTGTTATTTGGCGTTACTATTCAGATTCTTCTCATAGCATCCCTTTTCTCTTTTCATTCTTCGAAAAATACAATATACTGACAAAAAATTTCAGTGCCTGGATTCCAGGTGTTTCTTTTGCCACGATTCTTTTCTTTACTTTTCCACAGTGTGTAAATATACACACTACCGTTCAAAAGTTTGGGGTCACCCAGATAATTGTGTGTTTTCCATGAAAAGTCACACTTTTATTTACCACCATAAGTTGTAAAATGAATAAAAAATATAGTCAAGACATTTTTCTGGCCATTTTGAGCATTTAATCGACCCCACAAATGTGATGCTCCAGAAACTCAATCTGCTCAAAGGAAGGTCAGTTTTATAGCTTCTCTAAAGAGCTCAACTGTTTTCAGCTGTGCTAACATGATTGTACAAGGGTTTTCTAATCATCCATTAGCCTTCTGAGGCAATGAGCAAACACATTGTACTAGGGGTGGGCGGTTTGCACGGTATGATACCGTATGCGGTATTTTTTGACCAACGGTAGAGAGTTTGTCTCATAGCGTGTACCGCGATAGCTCATTGCCTCCTCTAGTTGGCAGTAATGCATAGTTTGAACGCCCGCCTGGCTGCTTCGAAGAAGAAGAACAACAACAACGATGGCGGCGAGTAGTGAAGAGATGGCAGCAGAGGAAGAGCTCGTGAAAAAAGTCGGCGCAACATCAGTAATCTGGACATGGTTTGGATTTAAAGTGACGGATATTAAACAAGAAAATGTTATCTGCAAGATATGCCGGGCGACAGTGATCGCAAGACACGGTAACACAAGTAATCTGTAATTTATATACAAAACTACAATACCGTGATGTATACCGTATACCGTCAGTGGCTCAAATTATACCGTGATATACATTTTTGGCCATACCGCCCACCCCTACATTGTACCATTAGAACACTGGAGTGATAGTTGCTGGAAATGGGCCTCTATACACCTATGGAGATATTGCACCAAAAACCAGACCTTTGCAGCTAGAATAGTCATTTACCACATTAGCAATGTATAGAGTGGATTTCTGATTAGTTTAAAGTGATCTTCATTGAAAAGAACAGTGCTTTTCTTTCAAAAATAAGGACATTTCAAAGTGACCCCAAACTTTTGAACGGTAGTGTAGCTTAGAAACTAACAGACACGTAACTGGAAGTAACGTCTCGGGCATTCTTATTCTCCTCTCATGTTGAACACAGAGCAGACTGGATGCTACAGTGACTCACTATCGCCCCTTGAGGTAGAAAGTGGCATTACAAGACGGACAGTCTGTCCTGTCTCGGGGCTAGCTGGTTAGCATGCTAACTTCACTCGAGCTCTTTGCAAACACGATACAATAACATCTTTGACAATGCCGAAACTGCTATTTCTTCACATTCTGTTGATAATTTTAGTTCATTTTTCAATGTTTTGAACTAAAATTTGTATAAATTCTAACACGTTGCCCCTTTAACAATATATAATAGTTATAATATTTGTTTACTAACAGAGCTGTGTATTCAGCTAAACTTTTATTTCATCGCCATCGTTACTCTGTCCGAGGAATCTGACCACACGGAGCAACCACAAAACCATCGTTTGAATTCCGAGCATTCCCTCATCAGTCCTTATCCATTTCTGTCGTTCTTGTCCATCAGTCGTTTCTTCCTTCTGCTTGCTGTAGGAACCATGAACAACATCGGTTTCTGTAGTGTTGAATTGTTGTGGCAGTGTGTACATCTTCATTGCAATATATGAAATTTAATATTCACTAAAAACTTTTTTTTTTTAACATGGAAAGAAGAAATTTTTAAATATTTTGTTTTAAAAGCCATATATTTTCTTGTCCAATCAGCTGCTTGTTGGAGTCGATCCTGGAACATCGGGTTTGGAGTGGGAAGATGGAAGTCCATTGCAGGGCACCATGCACACATACTGTATATTCAAAACACACACTCAACTGAGATCTAATAGCAATTTAACGTAGCCAGTCCATCTCCTGGAATGTGTCTGAAACTGCAGAACTCAGGGGAAACCCACAGAGACACAAGGAGAACATGAGGAACTCTATACAGCCAGCGAGAGACTCATTCAGAACCAGCGAACGAGTTTGGTGCCGTACACTCGATCCGCGACCTTATTCAGTCGCAAGCACAGACCGGGAAACAATCCGACTGATCGGCTTGTGTCCCCGATTGTTTCAAATAATTAATAAATCAAACAGAAACAGAGCAAAAGTTGTCTTCTTATTGAATTGTGGTCTTTTGATTCGTTGTCATTACTGGACGGGTCCTTGATCACATATTTTCATTCGGCGCATTGATTTTTTTTTTTCCCGTCGGATTGTAGAGCGGCGGCACGGTGGTGTAGTGGTTAGCGCTGTCGCCTCACAGCAAGAAGGTCCTGGGTTCGAGCCCTGTGGCCGGCGAGGGCCTTTCTGTGTGGAGTTTGCATGTTCTCCCCGTGTCCGCGTGGGTTTCCTCCGGGTGCTCCGGTTTCCCCCACAGTCCAAAGACATGCAGGTTAGGTTAACTGGTGACTCTAAATTGACCGTAGGTGTGAATGTGAGTGTGAATGGTTGTCTGTGTCTATGTGTCAGCCCTGTGATGACCTGGCAACTTGTCCAGGGTGTACCCCGCCTTTCGCCCGTAGTCAGCTGGGATAGGCTCCAGCTTGCCTGTGACCCTGTAGAAGGATAAAGCGGCTAGAGATAATGAGATGAGATGAGATTGTAGAGCCTTATTATTTTCAATCTAAATTTTAATCTATGATTCAGTGTCGTTATCATTGTCATTCTGATTTTCAGGAAATCGTCTGCTCTGTCTTCTGTTATGCTGATGATACTACCTTTTTTTTGTGAAAATTTTTGCATGTCTCGAGAGATTTGGATTCACATCATCTAAAAAGCGCTCAAGCTCTCTGGACAAACAAAAAAACAACACGAATATGACGCTGCAAAAAGGCAAAGTTAGCTTTTTTTTTTACATCATTTTCTTAGTATAAAAAAATAATAATAAAATAAAACAAACATGAAAATGACCATTCATGTGTCGGGACAGGGACCAGTGAGTTACTGACAGGACCAGTTACTTTTCAGACAATAAGACGGACACGGTTCAGAACAATCAATATTATACATTTTAATGCTTGGACTACTACAGGCGGCACGGTGGTGTAGTGGTTAGCACTGTCGCCTCACAGCAAGAAGGTCCGGGTTCGAGCCCCGTGGCCGGTGAGGGCCTTTCTGTGCGGAGTTTGCATGTTCTCCCCGTGTCCGCGTGGGTTTCCTCCGGGTGCTCCGGTTTCCCCCACAGTCCAAAGACATGCAGGTTAGGATAACTGGTGACTCTAAACTTACCGTAGGTGTGAGTGTGAATGGTTGTCTGTGTCTATGTGTCAGCCCTGTGATGACCTGGCGACTTGTCCAGGGTGTACCCCGCCTTTCGCCCGTAGTCAGCTGGGATAGGCTCCAGCTTGCCCGCAACCCTGTAGAACAGGATGAAGCGGCTACAGATAATGAGATGAGATTATGATTATTATTAGTAGTAGTAGTATTCGTAGTGTTTCAGAAACCCTTTAAGATCTGAGCCATACACACTCGACATCTTTAAGGAGATAAGGATGGCTGACAGTCCAGAAATATCATATTGCAATACTTGAAGCCATTTCGACAACAGACTACACGCCTCAATTCTGTTAAAAGATCCTGTTTACATCTTCAAAAATAAATGCTTCGACAAATCTCATCCGTTTCTTCTAATCAGAGTTTACAATCGTTATAGGAAACACTAACGACATGCCTGTAATATCTGAGAGCAGAGTATTACAGAAGGGGTGTTCACACGGCACATATTTGCATCGATGCTGCACCGATGTATTTTGTTGCGATATATCTTACACCGGTGTAAATTTTGTGGAGTGTTCACACGTCATAAACCTGCTCACTAGAGAGAAGCGTGTTAGCACCGGTGCAGCCCCACTTGCGTTCACACGGCAGTTTTTGCAACCGTGCTATACGACAGTAATAATGCGGAAATTAAATATGCGCATGCGTGAAAATGTACTTCCTTTTCCCGGTTGTCATGGCATCACCAAGCGCCGGGAAAACAACGTGGATGAAGACACCAGTGTTGCCAGATACTGCTGACGTTTTCCAGCCCAAAATATGTTCAAATCCGCCAAAATGCACTTAAAACCGCCCAATCTGGCAACACTGGAAGACACGCAGTTCTGTTGTTGTTGATATTCGCCATTTTGGAAGCGCAAAATACCAGGATGCAAATTACACAATGCCCGTATGTAATCAACTCTCCTCCCGCGTAGCGAGTCTACCCCTGTAGCGTTCAGACGTCCAATTTTATATCGGTGCTGCCCCGCAAACTAGCATTTACTCCGGAGTACATTTCTTAAAACCACCTCCCGAGCAGGGTTAGATTTGCACCGGTTTAAGCAGCTTTCAGGGGCGACACCGCTATAACTTTGTACTGTGTGAACGCTCTACCGGGGCAGCCCCGGTGCTACACCGGAGTAAAAGTTGCCGTGTGAACACCCCTATAATCATATAATAGACAACATATCGAAAAGTCAGAAACCAACGCGTGTACCACACAGCACTAAGGGCCTCTGCATGCTCTTGCGGCAAGGCTTTCGCATATAGCTTTTCGCAGACAGTTGTAATTTATCGTTGAGCGGGGAGTAATAGGCGTGCGCGATGTTATTCACCGCCACGACGCAAGGGGGCGCGAAGTCGCGAAATCGCTAGGAGTAGTTGGTGGGTGTGGTTAGTGGAGTGTTTATCCTCCGGTTACTTATAATGACTAGAACTGGAGTCGTATAGATGTACGTACTTCCTCACTTCCTCAATCAACCGCTCTTCGTGCTGCTCCATCTTCGCTCGTGTTTTTAAAAATGGCGGTCGTGAAAACAAAACAAACCGGGAAAGTAGGGAAGCGGAAGTGCGTGTACAGCGGATGTAGAGTGGACCAATCAGAGCCCTCTTGTCTGCGAGGCTTCTGCGGTGGTCACAATTTTTGGGAGGTGCGCGCAGAGCGTCTGCGAAGGTGGGGGGGCTAAGCAGACGCTATCTGCGACGCCATCTGCGAGGACTGGCTTGTCAGCGTAAATTGGCCTTAAAGGAACAGTCCACCGTACTTCCATAATGAAATGTGCTCTTATCTGAATTGAGACGAGCTGCTCCGTACCTCTCCGAGCTTTGCGCGACCTCCCAGTCAGTCAGACGCGCTGTCACTCCTGTTAGCAATGTAGCTAGGCTCAGTATGGCCAATGGTATTTTTTGGGGCTGTAGTTAGATGCGACCAAACTCTTCCGCGTTTTTCCTGTTTACATAGGTTTATATGACCAGTGATATGAAACAAGTTCAGTTACACAAATTGAAACGTAGCGATTTTCTATGCTATGGAAAGTCCGCACTATAATGACAGGCGTACTAACACCTTCTGCGTGCTTCGGCAGCGCATTGATACGGAGCTCAGATATCAATGCACTGTCGAAGCGCGCAGAAGGTGTTAGTACGCCTGTCATTATAATGCGGACTTTCCATAGCATAGAAAATCACTACGTTTCAATTTGTGTAACTGAACTTGTTTCATATCACTGCTCATATAAACCTATGTAAACAGGAAAAACGCGGAAGAGTTTGGTCGCATCTAACTACAGCCCCAAAAAATACCATTGGCCATACTGAGCCTAGCTACATTGCTAACAGGAGTGACAGCACGTCTGACTGCGTCTGACTGACTGGGAGGTCGCGCAAAGCTCGGAGAGGTACGGAGCAGCTCGTCTCAATTCAGATAAGAGCACATTTCATTATGGAAGTACGGTGGACTGTTCCTTTAACTCTCCCCTTTCGTCCAATACCAAACCAAGTGTAAATAAAGAAGTAAATAAATAATAAATACAAAAATGAGGGATGTAATTTAACTCCCACTGGTTCCTGCCTTCTCGAACACCCCGTATTATGATACTGTTATTGTTCTCTGTTCGTGTTACAGACAAAACATTCGAGGAAACACTGTAGCCGGGACATGACGAGCTGAAGTGTCGTAGTGAACAGAGGGTCAAATCTCAGGACTTGCCCAAGAGCCATTGCTGGGATTTTGAGCCCAAGGCTTCACCCTTGACTGCACAGGAAAGCTTTTGCCAAATTAACACATGTAAACGTAGTAAAATATCTACACTGCGATTACGTAGTTCTATTATTTCGACGCTCGAATTGTGTTGGTTTTATTCATTAAAATGCCCTCAAGGTGAAAAATAACTACAAGTATACAACTTCCCCAAGAATAAAAATTATCCATCAAGCAAGCAATCCATTCCGCTTGTGTGTTTCTGGTTAGCTTATTCAGGGACACGTTAGAGCTACGAGGCGAACGCTGCTGCCAAGTAGCAAAGGTTAATGTCTGCCAATGAGCATTACGTAATAAAGTACATAAAGACTGCAAAAGCAATCCATAATCCAAAAAAAAAAACAACAAGCGTCAAACCTAAACATGCATGCACGCACGACCGGTATGAAGATTTAAAGTGTTGGGTTTTTTTTTTAGATAAAATGCCATTTTTGAAGACAACGTGAAATATTTGTAGCCTGCAAGCCTTGTCAAAACATAACCGGACAGTAGGAAAGAGTTAACCATTTACTCGAGGATGTTTAGGGCACTTTAAAGCATTCCAGCACACTGTTTACTTCGCAGATACTAGCCTTGAGCACAGAGCCGATAAGAAGAACCTCACATTTACACAACACCACGGACAATGCAATCAAGCACATGCAAGGAAACCTTTTTTTTTTTTTTTTTACCCCACCACGTGGGACATCCTGCCATTTTAGCCATCGAGCTGCAGAAAGTGACATGTCCAGCCTTTGACCTGCAGTAAACGACTAAACAGCAGCACAGATTTAGTCCACGCTGGCACGGCTCATGATCCTTCCTCCAGTCCTGGTCGAGCAGGACAGGACCTTTTGCATCGAATAACACTGAGGAGACTTTAAAATGTGAGAAAGTATCAAGTCAAGCCAAGAATATACTCAAAACAATACAGGAAGTAACACTTCTGGACCACACTGCTCATTCTACTCGCACACTGAATATGGGTTTGGTCTGAAACAAAATTTAAAAAAAAAAAAAAAGGGTGCAATATAAGACAAACACCTCAACCTTTCAGTCACACTTAGCTAGGAGGAGGAGTTATATCAACTTATTCTATCTACATTCACTAGATATGAGCAATCGCGTGCGCCGATTGACTACTCTACTACTAGGATATCAGCTCATATACTGTACCTACTGTGAGTAGAGAAAAATAAAATGGCGGCGCGTGTTGCTGAATCAACCGAGGATGAAATAAAAACTCTACTTGAAAACAAAACCTCAGAAAATACAAAAAGCAACAAATGGGTTTTGGAATGAAAGTATTTTGTGGTAAGAACGTATTTTTTTTTTATTATTTCAAGATTTATTATTATTATTATTATCATCATCATCATCGGGCAGCACGGTGGTGTAGTGGTTAGCACTGTCGCCTCACAGCAAGAAGGTCCTGGGTTCGAGCCCCGTGGCCGGCGAGGGCCTTTCTGTGCAGAGTTTGCATGTTCTCCCCGTGTCTGCGTGGGTTTCCTCCGGGTGCTCCGGTTTCCCCCACAGTCCAAAGACATGCAGGTTAGGTTAACTGGTGACTCTAAATTGACCGTAGGTGTGAATGTGAGTGTGAATGGTTGTCTGTGTCTATGTGTCAGCCCTGTGATGACCTGGTGACTTGTCCAGGGTGTACCCCGCCTTTCGTCTGTAGTCAGCTGGGATAGGCTCCAGCTTGCCTGCAACCCTGTAGAACAGGATAAAGCGGCTAGAGATAATGAGATGAGATCTTTAAGCATTAAAATTTGTCGATCTGTTGTGTCTAAAGCTGTTCTGTACCTCGGCACGAGAGCAAGACGGCACTTTCTACAAAAAAAAAAAAAGTCAATTCGTCCAGCCATCGATAGGTTTTTAAGAACTCCGCCGAAGCGGAAATGATTTTGACAGACAAGTTTTTTTTTTCTTAATTTATCGAATTTTCAAAAAAAAAAAAAATTTAAAATACTCCTTTTCTCAAAATCCAGTGAATGTCAATAGAATAAAACAGTTATTCCGCTCAATTTCGTCATACATGGATTATAGCTGACTCAGAGCTACACGATTTCATGTACGACTCAATTTCCTGGAGTAACTCCATGATTTTATACCACGGCACTGTTGAATTTTCGATTTGGATTAGTCAGAAGGTTTATTGATAATACAGGGTGTTTCAAAAAATTTTATATTATTGAGATGTAAGTATCCCAGAAACTACATAGTCTAGGCAAATGAAACTGAACAGGCTTAAAGTGCATATTCTGGACCAATTTCTTTTTTTTTTTTATATGAAAGTATGTCCCTTTACACACTCATCCAGAAGGGTAATTTTGCACAAGGCCATCTGTCTACAGCAGAAAAAAATAAAATAAAACACGTCTGGAAAAATCCCAAGGGAGTCTGGAGCCAGATTCGTGACGTCACCTGCGGAAGCGCCAGCAGGCTGCGCGAGCTTTGCACGGTTTCAGTGCACAGCCTGTGTAGACCAAGCGCTCCCATTTCTCTCTCATTGTCCGGTCTTTTGGAAAACGATGAGTACTAATCCCATCAAGATTGGTGTTGCTACACCCTCCTACGATAGTCTGGTTAACACCAGACCATATCACAAGTGAAATATGGTCTGGAATCCGCCTATTGAATTTCTCGTAGGGGAGGTGTGGTTTACGATTGTCAACGGCCGTTTATTGGACGTCGCGAATGTCTATCATTTGGCGTATACGTAGCCCATGGCCAATCATGGCAGTTGTACCCGGTGACGTAGTTAGAGCGATGAAGAAGATGAAGAGGCGAAGAAAGACTGAAACGCCAAACGCTGTTCTTTTTTTAAAACAAACTTTCACTCTAAACTATTCATAATGGTGTCTAAAGCTTGATCGAAAGTTTGGTTCGTATCGCTCGCCGTCATGTTAAATGTGATCCGTAAACAGTCCCAAATAAACTCCAAGCTTCCGTTTGTCGAGTAGTACGCGTCACCGTCTTTCCACCCCTCCCCACTCTCTGATTGGCTCCCTAACTCAGGCGAGCCTTTAGACCATAGTTTCCATGCTGTCTTTTCAGATCGGAACGATTGTGCAAAGCAGCATGGGATTTCCCAGGCTACTCCTACGATACATCCGTTAACCATTTTAATAATTACGCGATAACGTTGAAGAAATTTGCAGAAAACCACCAGGTCGTTTTCTCATAAACAAACCAGCGCTGACATAGGATTCAGAAGGAGGCGTCCCGCACGCGATGTCACGAAAATCAGTGTTTGCCGGGAAATCCAAATGCCAAGTTTTTTCAGAGGCGGACCAATTCACCTCAAATGGCTTGATTTCAACTGAATTTTTCTGGTATTGTGCAAGGTAAAAAAAAATTGCAGAGAATTACACTGATCTTTAACGTTGAGCAATGTAAGATTTATTCCTTAAAATTTTAATGAGAAACTCAAAAGGTATGTGGCTTCCATGAACGATTTCACAAATTTTCAATATTCGCGAACCCGCTCGCTCGGCCGTCTCTTCCGATGCTGGTGGTCGTCCAGATCCTTTTGCCCTGCGCAGACAGCCTTCCTCTTTGAACATTTTGTCCCGTGTCCAAATCTGCATTGCAGTTGGTGCATTTTTACAGAATTCTCTCATAAATACACGCTGTAGAGTCTTGTTCGACTGTGTTCAAGCGTACTCTAACACACAAAGGCTACGTTCACACTGCAGGCTGAAGTGACTCAAATCCGATCTTTTCGCCCATATGTGACCTGTATCCGATCTTTTATTGACAATATGAACGACACAGATCCGATTTTTTCAAATCCGACCCAGGCCGTTTGGATATGTGGTCCTAATTCCGATTCCTATCCGCTCTTTTCATATGCGACTTCAGTCTGAACCGCCAGGTCGCATTCATCCGACTTACACGTCATCAACAAGCCACAAACGTCACTATTCTGCGCTGAAGTAGGCGGCGGGTCTCTCAAAAAAAAGTTACAACAACATGGCGCATAATGACATCAATGCGAGGGATGCTTCGGGCTGTGAAGGTTCTGAATCTTCTCAATGGAAGGACGCAGAGGTTAGGGAGCTGATTTCCATTTGGGGGGATGCAGCTATTCAAGCTAGATTGGATGGGTCATACCGCAACCGGGCGGTTTTACTTCCGTAAACACTGGCCATGCTCACTGCGTGTGACGTCGTCGTATCCTGCAATGCGCATGCGGAACACTTTTAGGTCGCTTTTCGTTCATACTGAGGATCACATACAAGTCGCATATATTTGTTAATGTGAACGACCTCACAAATCGGATTTCACAAAAAAATCGGAATTGAGCATTAAGCCTTGCAGTGTGAACGTAGTGAAAATGCCTTTTCTTTTCCAGTAAATGGCATTTCTATACCGAAAAAGATAAACAAAAAACATGAAAATTTTGACCCGTTTCCACACGTGCTGTGAAAATTCAAGGTCAGTAGAATGAGAATTGGCAAAGTTATTAGATTGTGAAATGTCAAATATTTTGAAGACACCCTGTACTATGGCATTACGTTTTCTGACACAGGAAAGTCTTGCGACAGAGAGCTTTGCGGTTTCTCAGTAATATGACAAGCTGTTCTTTATTATGATGATTTTTTTTTAAATCTTATTAACTTCAATAGAGAGGGGCGGCACAGTTAGCACGGTCGCCTCACAGCAAGAAGGCTCTGGGTTCGAACCTCACAGCCGGCGAGGGCCTTTCTGTGCGGAGTTTGCATGTTCTCCCCGTGTCCGCGTGGGTTTCCTCCGGGTGCTCCGGTTTCCCCCACAGTCCAAAGACATGCAGGTTAAGCCTAGGTCACAACCGGACGTACAATTTTTTGGCCGTGCGATTTTTATCGTTTCCCCAAATCGCTGCGTTTTTTTTGTTCGTGGAGAAAGACGCACGTTGGCCACAAGTTTGTCTTGCAACCTGAAAAAAACGTAAGCGCCCGTAGAGTTTGTTTGACATGACAAAGAACCTCTGCGGCTCGAAAATCAGCACGTCACACGCGCGCCCTCCGTGCGTTTCTTGCGTTTTTTGCACGTAGACCGGCCGTAGGAGCACGTACGGCCGGTTGTGACCGAGGCTTTAAGTAATATGGATAGATTGGGAAGGGTTGCGTCGTGTCAGGAAGGGAATCCGGTGTAAAAAATGTATGCAGATCGTGATGATCCGCTGTGGCGACCCGTAACGGGAGCAAAAGAAGAAGAACAACTTCACTAGACTCAACAGAGGAAAAAACAGGGCTGGTGTGGGAACATTTAGCTGTTTTTCACATAATAAACTTGTTTCATGGCCATTACAGTCCATCAAATGTAACTTTTTATGAAGGGATAAAATTATGAGGCATCATTCTTCAATAAAATCTTATTGTTAAGAGGAATAAGAGCAATACAGTAAAACACTTCCATTATCAGCATGTTCCTGAAATTATTACACAGCTTTGATGAATACTCAATTCTGATTGGTCGATTATGGCATTTTATGGCCAGTTAGTTCTGTAGAACAGACCGTCGTTATGGACCAAGCCATTACCAAAAACGATTTAAAAAAAAATCACTTTTAAATCATTATCATAGCTCAAATTATTGATTTCTTTCATAAGCAGTTGTGTAACGAGCAGGACAACGTACAGTGAGCCAGTTGTTATTGCGCAACATACACCCCTTCAGGGTGATTCAAAATCCTTCTGCTTTGCTTCGTAGTAATGACCGGTTTGCTGTATATTTAAGTTACTCCACAAAATCGACTCGGACATCATGAGCTGATAGCTGACGAGGCGCGTAGCACTGAGTCGGCTATAAGCCATGTACGACGAGATTGAGTGGAATAACTGTTTTATTCTGTCCAGGTTCACTGGATTTTGAGAAACGGAGCATTTTTATTTTTTTTGCAAACTCAATAAATAAAACCTTTATGCAAAACGTCCGACAAAATCATTTCTGCTTAGACGGACTTCTTAAAAACCTCTCGATGGCTGCACGAATTGACTTTAGTGTTGTTTTTCTTGTAGAAAAGCGCCGTCTTGCTGTCGTGCCGAGGTATAGAATAGCTTTCGACATTTATTTTATTCTTCCTTGGACGTTTCAGTTCTGTTCAGTAATTTTGAAACTTCTTCGAGCTTTTGGACCAGTCTGAAAGAAAAAAACAAACAAACAAACAAAAAAAAACCCTAATCTTAACACTTAAAGATGAAGAATGTAAACAAACCAGCAAAATGACAGCAGCAATTAGTGAAGTGAGATAATAATTATTATTCTTGAAAAAAAAAAAAAGATACATTCTTACCATGAAGTATTTTCATTCCATATTTTGTTGCCTTTTTTTGGGTTTTGTTTTCGACCAGAGTTTTTATTTCGTCCTCGGTTGGTTCAGTAAAACACTCCGCCATTGTGCTTTTCTCTTCTCACGGTAGGTATATGACAGGGGTTTTTTCTAGAAAAATTTAGTATGAGGACGCTCACCATGGCGAGGGAGCGAAGCGGGGGGGGGGGGGGGGGGGGGGGAATGGTGCCAGTTGTCCGTCCTCCCCCCCCGCCATGTGAAGCCTTTGAAAAATTGAGGCTACAATGGGACATTCTGAGGCTATCTGAGAGGGAAATTGTAACAAATTGTCTGTCAACATTGAAAAAGAAAGAAGTAATCTTCTTTTGCCCTGGACAGTCTTTGGCTTTCTTCCGTTTCGTGCCGCGGGATGACATCTTTAAATGCCCAAGGCCAAGTTTACATTAGACCGTATCTGTCTCGTTTTCTTCGCAGATGCACTGTCCTTTTACATTAAAACGCCTGGAAACGCTGGGAAACCGGAATCCGCCAGGGTCCACGTATTCAATCCAGATCGTGTCTGGTCCGGTGCTGTGTAAACATTGAGGATACGCGGATACGCTGTGCTGAGCTCTAGCTGGCGTCATCATTGGACAACGTCACTGTGACATCCACCTTCCTGATTCGCTGGCGTTGGTCATGTGACGCGACTGCTGAAAAACGGCGCGGACTTCCGCCTTGTATCACCTTTCATTAAAGAGTATAAAAGTATGAAAATACTGCAAATACTGATGCAAATACTGCCCATTGTGTAGTTATGATTGTCTTTAGGCTTGCCATCCTTCCACTTGCAAGTGGTAAGTGACGCGCATGCCCGACATGCACTGAGATCACACACACAGCGGCTCAGTCCCGAATTACTGCTCGTGCACTTCACTCGCGCGCTCTGTGAGCTGCACAGGGCCGGAGTGCGCACCCTCCAGAGGGCACTCGCTGTTCAGGGCGGAGTGATTTGGAGCGCAGGATGCCTGCGGAGCCGAGCGTATCCGTGCATTGGCGTTGCTGTGTGCACGCGAATCGTTTTAAAAACGTTAATCTGATGATCCGCTGATACGGTCTAATGTAAACCCCACCCAAGTGTCAACAAAAACAACTCGCGAACTACTTCTGTCAAAAGCTCCTGCGCCGGTGGGTGAAAGGTCATTCAGTCTCGAGAAATCTCGCTCTACAAGTCAGCTGACCTTGTATGTAACCCATGTCAAATCTCGTGAGAGCAGCCGCGACAACTAAACAACATGGCGCCTCAGTCTGGAAAACGCCAATTCGGATTGTTTTTGCACCGTCTGGCGGTGTATCTACTATGACTGGAATATTTTTGGAGTAATTATAACGTATTTGATGATCAGACACATTGTCACGTGGTGTTGCTGGGATGTTTTCACGGAGAAAAGATCGTTTTGAGAAAGATCGCATGTTGTGCAGTAGCATATAAGTGCATGGCCTAAGTGTGACTTGGGGTTCAATAGGCATTTCGGTAAGGGGGCGCACTCCGAGAGTAAGAGGGCACAGCGCCCCTGTTCCCCGGTTTAGACCAAAGCCTGTATGAGCTGATATCCTAGTAGTAGAGTAGCCAATCAGAGCGTGCGATTGCTCATATCCAGTGAATGTGGATAGAATAATATCCCTGAAAAAAAAAAAAAAAAATCACCTTTAAAGTGGTAATAAGCAAAGAGGCAAGTTCATATATGATGTAGTAAACGCTTGAAGTGGTAATTGTCAGGCCGCATCTCATAACCGTCATGAATATTTTCCCATAACAGTAAGTTCCGCTGTGCTTTATTGCTCACCGATATATTTCCCGCTAAGCTGTTAATTAACCAAACACCACATCATAAAGAAGGTCCTGTAAATCCTACGCTTCATGCTTTAGATCAGATCCCAACCTCTCCAAAAAGTCAACCAATAATAAACAAACATGCTGCATTGTTTACACTGTCTGTGAAGGTTCTCAGTCATCCAGGTCTTCGTAAACTATAGGTGCTAAAGAAGGCAACTGGACTTGCTTGAAATCCCTGAAGATGTTTCACCTCTCATCCGAAAGGCTTCTTGAGTTCTGTCTGACTTCCAGGTATTTAATCTCTAGTGGACCAAAAGCAACCCTAAGGAGAGTCGTTGAGGTCACATGGATTGTTGAGGCACCACCTACAATGCAGTCCTTGGCACACTTCCCAGAAAACTGAGTACACATCCACACCAAGACTCAGCTGACTTCAATGACTGACAGGATGGCAGAGAGAGCCAATGACCTACAGATCACCCTAACGACCCTCTAGGCTGCTAACACCGTTCACACCCGGCCTCTGGTGACCCTACAGGATGGCTGAGAGGGTCGACGACCCACGTGGCCTCAAATGACGCTCCTTAAGGTTGCTTTTGGTCCACGAGAGGATAAATACCTGGAAGTCAGACAGAACTGAAGAAACCTTTCGGATGAGAGGTGAAACGTCTTCAAGGATTTCAAGCAAGTCCAGTTGCCTTCTTTAGCATCTACGGTTTGCATTGTGTACACTATGGTCGACCAATAGGCATCAATTTGGCTCGCAGAGGACCTGTGCAGTTCCGTACCTTCCCTGTTGTGAAATAGTACTAAACCTGGTCATTTCCTGAATCAAGTTTCTTCAAACAGGACAAACGAACGGTGCTAGACCTACCAAGAGCAGTAACCAAAATCCAACAGCTGCATCCTTCAGTCCATCAGCACTCCTGATCAGAAATCCCATTTCAACAGCTGGCTTATAATCGGGAACGTAAAGTCAGACCTTTGTATATTTTCACATCAAACATCAGAACATTGAAAAACAACTGAGGTACGGTTGTTGATGCCAAATGGGTTGGTTTGATTGAGCATTTCAGAAACTAATGACTTCTTGGGATTTTCATCCACAACAACCACGTCAAAGTGGTGTGAAAAACAGCAACGAAAAACGCATCCAGTGAGCAGCAGCTCTGCAGAAACGTCTTAGTGATGGTGATCAGCACAAAGATACGGCACCACTAAAAGAACGCTTAAAGCAGTGGAAAAACAAAGTGAGTTGCGCACGCGTGACTACATTTTGTATGGAATGTCGCTTGACCCCGCATTTGTATCTCCTCCAACATGGCCGACATCCGGGTTTCTATTTTGCTTTGACGTCACTTGCAAGTCGAGGATTAGATACCACCGACTCGCCGTCAATGGAAAGTGCCGACCCGAAGACGCTACATTCTCAGTGCTGGGTTAAGAACATTTCACCAGTTACATAATATCTGCTCGGCAATAGGCTTTAGGTTGACGGAAAAGTAGGTGCGACCTAATAAAAGTACCGACAAAGAAACATTCATACCACTGACAGGTGAAGAAGTGAATAACATTGATTATCTCACTACAGTGGCACCTGTCAAGGGGTGGGATATAATCAGGCAGCAAGAAAGACAAGTCAGTTCTTGAAGTGCTGGAAGCAGGAAAAATGGGCAAGCGTAAGGATCCAAGTGATTTTGACAAGGGCCAAATCGTGATGGCTGGATGACTGGGTTAGTTCACACCTTTGTTTTAGCCAGCAGGAACTTTTTCATCAGTTTGTGCTACAGGAGCTCTTCTGTAGGATTGGACCATATGGGCAAGCCTTCGTGCCCCATGTGAACCAATGAGCCTTCGACACCCATGACCCTGTCGCTGGTTCATCAGTTGTCCTTCTTGGGACCACTTTTGTTTGGTACTAACCACTGCATACCAGGAACACCCCACAAGATGCGCCATTTTGGAGATGCTCAGACCCGGTCATCTCACCATCACAATTTGGCACTTGTCAAAGTCACTCAGATCCTGACGCTTGCCCATTTTTCCTGCTTCCAACACATCAACTTCAAGAACTGACTGTTCTCTTGGCTTGCTGCCTGATATATCCACCCCTTGACAGGTACCACTGTAACGAGATAATCAATGTTATTCACTTCTTCACCTGTCAGTGGTATTAACGTGTATTATACAGTATTTAGGCCAAAAGTTTACGGACCCCTGACGCCACACATCACACCCATTTCTCGAAACTGCTGCAACAAATCTGGAAGCGCACAGCTGTCTAGAATGTCGATGTTCAACTTCCAAGTTTGTGAAATGGAAGAACTCGAGTGTCCTGCAGGAAGTCGTGACCTCAACCTCACCAAACTCCAATGGGACGACCTGGAACACCATGGCCTCCACCAGGCCTCCTATCAAGTGCCTAGTGGAAATTTAATGGAAAGACTTCGCAGAAAAGTGGAGGATTAGAACATATCCAGAGCGACGTACGACACGCCTAGGGAGCAGGTAGGGGTCAGGGTAGTATCTCACTGAGCTGCGACAGCTTGCGAACATCATTTGCGAGAGAGTTCCAAAAGTGTCTTGAAACATTCGCAGGGCTTCTCAATTTCCTCGCACGAGTCGCAAAGTGTTGCTCCTTCGTCGCTGAAATTTTGAACATGTTCAAAAAATCCGCGCGACAAAATTTCTCTCAAAATGGACGCAAATGCGTCACGAACCCTTCTCAAGTCAGTTTCCGTAAGACTTCCTCTACTTCCCTGCCTGCCAAGGGAAAGCCGGGCTGCGACTAGTTGAAGACACAAAAATATCTCATCTCATCTCATTATCTCTAGCCAATTTATCCTGTTCTACAGGGTCGCAGGCAAGCTGGAGCCTATCCCAGCTGACTACGGGCGAAAGGCGGGGTACACCCTGGACAAGTCGCCAGGTCATCACAGGGCTGACACATAGACACAGACAACCATTCACACTCACATTCACACCTACGGTCAATTTAGAGTCGCCAGTTAACCTAACCTGCATGTCTTTGGACTGTGGGGGAAACCGGAGCACCCGGAGGAAACCCACGCGGACACGGGGAGAACATGCAAACTCCACACAGAAAGGCCCTCGCCGGCCACGGGGCTCGAACCCGGACCTTCTTGCTGTGAGGCCACAGCGCTAACCACTACACCACCGTGCCGCCCATACAAAAATATGCGAATATCAATTCAGTGCAATTCCAAGTGAAAATTGTCGCCAATTCGCATATTTTATCGCAACTGTGTCTCCAACTAGCTGTAGGCTGTCACAGCCCAGTGAGATACTGGCTTTAGGTACCTTGTTGAAGGGCACTTCAGCTATTCTTGCTGGTCCAGGGAATCAAACCAGCAACCTTTTGGTCCTTAAGCTGCTTCTCTAACCAGTAGGCCATGGGTTTACCCCCCATCACATACATGGGTGTGATGGCCAAATAAGGTCAGGCCAGGTCAAGGTCAGGTATCCAGAATATGCAGTGAGTGTGTGTGTGTGTGTGTGTGTGTGTGTAGTACACAACTTGTTAAATGTATACATTTCCATACATCTATTTGTATAATCTGTTTATGTTTAGATGTAAACATATACTATTTATATGTCTGTGCGCGCACACACACACACCTTTCCGGCCCGGCCATGTGAGTGGCCCCGAGACATGGATCAGAAAAAGTTGTCCCCAGTTTGCGGACTTGTTGTCATTTCCTCACCTTTGTCCCGCAGAGGAGCGCTCGGCTCTTCATCCCGACTCACTTGCGTGATGATGGATGGCGGCGCGTCCATGAAGCTCCACAAAATCCCGCACTGGTGCACTTTCTAAACTTCTCAACTTGCGAACACACACACTCCTGGTGCAGATTCCCCCCACACTGCGCGCCCACAGCCCGATCAGCACTCCAGGAAATGCATCATGCGGACAGAGCGTGACCTGGAGCGGCTTCCTTTTATCTCTGGAACAAAACAAAAATAAATAAAAAACAAAATAACTTTTTTCTTTCAAGTTTCGTTTCTTAATGACAACTTTGTTTCAACATGGAGTTCAGCTCTGCGCTCAGTTTCAAAGATACAAACATGGAACTCGACGGTTTCAAGGCGCCCTGTGTCTTAAAGCGGCGACAGTGAATCGAGCTCTGATGGGCCTTTCCTTCTTCTCCTTCTCCCACATGATGCACAGTCCATCCTGCACCACAGCCTGAAAAAAGAAGACAAGTTGAGACTCGTGTTTATTTCTGAAGTCCGTTCAGTTTAGAAGAATATTTATTTCAGGTTTTCCTAAATAAAGAAAACATAGGTCTTATTGTCAGAAAATATACCCTGTCCAAATACATTACA
>NC_083577.1:80543115-80544925 GCF_027579695.1 Neoarius graeffei
ACTCACTCACACAGGCTCTCTCTCTCTCACTCAGACACAGGTTCTCTCTCTCTCTCTCTCTCTCTCTCACTCACTCGCACACAGGGTCTCTCTCTCTCATTCACTCACTCACTCACTCACACACACACACACACACACAGGCTCGCGCACTCACTCACTCACTCACTCACTCACTCACTCACTCACACAGGCTCTCTCTCACTCACTCACACACAGGCTCTCTCTCACTCACATCGCACACAGGCTCTCTCTCTCACTTACTCACTCACTCACTCACACAGGCGCTCACTCACTCACTCACTCACTCACTCACTCACACAGGCGCTCTCTCACTCACTCACTCACACACACACACACACACACACACACACAGGCTCGCTCACTCACACAGGCTCTCTCTCACTCACTCGCACAAAAGGCTCTCTCTCTCTCTCCCTCCCTCACTCACACACACACACACACACACACACACACACACACACACACACACACACAGGCTCGCTCTCTCACCCACTCACTCCACAGGCTCTCTCTCTCTCTCTAACTCAGACACAGGTTCTCTCTCTCTCTCTCTCTCTCTCTCACTCACTCACTCAGACACACACAGGCTCACTCACTCACTCACTCACTCATTCGCACACAGGCTATCTCTCTCTCCCTCACTCACTCACACAGGCGGTCTCTCTCTCTCTCTCTCTCACACTCACACATTCACTCACTCACTCACACACAGGCGCTCTCTCTCTCTCTCTCTCTCACTCACTCACACACAGGCTCTCTCTCTCTCACTCGCGCACACACAGGCTCGCTCTCTCACTCACTCACTCACTCTCACAGGCTCTCTCTCACTCACTCACTTGCACACAGGCTCTCTCTCTCTCTCTCTCCCTCACTCACTCACTCACTCACTCACTCAGGCTCTCTCTCACTCACTCACTTGCACACAGGCGCTCTCTCTCTCTAACTCAGACACAGGTTCTTTCTCTCTCTCTCTCCCTCCCTCACTCACTCACTCACTCACTCAGGCTCTCTCTCACTCACGTCGCACACAGGCGCTCTCTCTCTCTCTCTCTCTCTCGCTCACTCACACAGGCGCTATCTCTCTCTCTCACTCACTCACTCACTCACACAGGCGCTATCTCTCTCTCACTCACTCACTCACTCACTCACTCACTCACACAGGCTCTCTCTCACTCACACAGGCGCTCTCTCTCTCACTCACACACTCACTCACTCACACACAGACTCTCTCTCTCACTCAGACACACACAGGTGCTCTCTCTCTCTCTCTCTCACTCACTCACTCACACAGGCGCTCTCTCACTCACTCACTCACTCACTCACACACACACAGGCTCACTCACTCACACAGGCTCTCTCTCACTCACTCACACACAGGCTCTCTCTCTCTCTCTCTCTCTCTCTCTCTCACTCACTCACTCAGACAGGCTCTCTCTCTCTCTCACTCAGACACAGGTTCTCTCTCTCCCTCCCTCCCTCCCTCCTCACTCACTCACTCACACACACACACACAGGCTCACTCACTCACACAGGCTCCCTCTCACTCACTCGCACACAGGCGCTCTCTCTCTCTCTCTCACTCACTCACTCGCACACAGGCTCTCACTCACTCACTCACTCACTCACTCACTCACTCACTCACTCACTCACTCACTCACACAGGCGCTCTCTCACTCACACACACACACACACAGGCTCACTCACTCACTCACTCACTCACTCACTCACTCACTCACTCACACAGGCTCTCTCTCACTCACTCACACAGGCTCTCTCTCTCTCGTCTCTC